>NC_043980.1:24788682-24883682 GCF_902150065.1 Myripristis murdjan
GACCCTTAAGTCCTTTTTTGGCAGTGGTGAGCAAGAGTGAAATCAAAGGGATTGTAAAACAACTCTGATATTATAAATATAGTGTCACCAGTAAAACCTGAAAATGTCAGGAAACCAATGCTTTGTTAAATAGTATGCCCTCTCACCAACATTTACTATAATCCCTGTAATTATTCTCATGCAAAATATTTAACATGGCCAAGGCTCCGAGGCCACAGCTTTGCGACTAAATGTGTGTGTGTGTGGGCAACAATGAACAGACACACATGCATCTGTGTGTGTATTAGTGTGTACAAGTCCACATGTACGCATACGTGTATTTTGTGCTTTTGTGTGATAGAGTCAGCATAGTGTATAAATGTCTTTAATGGCAGCACTCTATTTAATAATGCAGGAAGCTGCCCCTCTGTCCCTCCTCCCCCTCTCCCTCACTCATCGCCGTCATGATTGGAGTGACAGCCACACGCGCCACCAGGCCCGATCCACTTCCCCTTTCTGCCATAGGTCACCTGAACGCCAAAAGAGTGGGCAGAACATGCCAAGGCCACGGGGCTGGAGGAGAAAGGGATACACAGAGAAAGGGAGACAAACATAGAGGTTTAAAAAAAAAAAAAAACATTTAAATGAGGTCATTTGCTTTGGCAGTAGGAATGAAATTATATGATTTTTTTTTTAAGCTGATACCAGTATCCAGTATCTTCCGAGCGATAATGTCCCATGTCTCATAGTTAAGTGTTTTGTAAACAAACCACTGTATTACTTTTGTTCTGTTGCTAATTTGAAAGTTATATTAATGAAATACTCCCCGAAAGAAAAAAAAAGGTCACAAAAATGCCAAATTTCACAATCAGCCAAACAACAGCAGTAAAAATGCTTTTTGGACCAATACCAGTAATGTTTTTTTTTTTTTTTTTTTTTAAGCTGATATTGGCTGATACTTGTAGTCTGCCCACACATCAGTCCAACCGTTTTTAGCAGCATGCAATAATTCACCAACTGAAAACTGAGGATAAGTGTGTGCTAAGGGGTGCCTGCGGATGCAAGTTTTTACACAGCAGTTAAAAAAAAATGAGTCCTTTTGAGAGGAAGAGTTGTGAAGTGTCAGATTTTGAAGGATGCTGGTGATTTGGAGAAGAAAAAGCGTGGCTGTGAATGCAATACAGTCTTGTGTGCGAGTCCATGCTCATATTGCCCGGGCAATGCTCAGCAGTGACATCTGGCAGGCTTTTTTTTTTTTTTTTTTTCTCCCACCAGCTCTGCCGCACACCAATTGAGAACAGACAGATGCCAAGACCGCTGTGGCAGGCCTGTCTCGCTCCCTCTCTCTTATCCTCTTGCAACGTCAAAAAGAGTACCAATTCTCGCTGATAGAGGAAACAAGCTGTCACATCCGGGTCTTCCAGAGAGAAAGAAAGGTGAAGAGAGAGATGGTGTGAGACAAAGACGGATAGAAAGATCACCACAGCACAGAAACAGCAATTCGTTCACACAACACACACATACATACACACACACACACACACCAAGATGAACTGAATGGCTGTGATGTGTCACAGAACCAAGTGTGTAAGCAGGTGCCTGTGAGGGTGATGCTCCTTCAGGGTGACAGCGTGATAAGAAGGGTGTATTATATTGTAGCATCAGTATGGGATGGTGAGTGTTACTTGCCGCACCCCTACCTCTTCCCTTCCGCTCTCTCCCTCTCTCATTAACCCCAGTTTTGATTGCCCCCAGGACTCCCTTGCGCTAATTAGAGAGGGGAAATATGTCTGCGATGCATGCACACAGACACACACTCTCTCTCTCTCTCTCACACACACACACACACACACACACACAATGCACGCACATACACAGTTTTGCGCTGCTGACTGATAGGCTGCTGTAGGTGTGAGAATGAAAGGCTTGTCTGCTACAGTGTTTCATCTGTGTTGTGGATGTTTTGGCATCTGCAGGGTTAACCCCAGCAGGTGACAGCAGTGCTGTTGATCCTCTTTGCACAAGCAGCCTTCATCTCTTTAATACGTTCGTCTTGACACAACATGACACAATCAGGGCTGAAAAGGATCTGACGCTGTGAAATGATCATTTCAGGGGTTTTGTCCTTATTAGAAGATCATGTGTGAGATTATTGATGGTAGAATTCACAACTTTAAAATGATATATTGCATGAGATGAACACACAAGAAATGAAGTTTAATTATTCAATCAAAAAAATATAGATGCATCTCCTTTAAAGGAAAAAAAAACAACACAATTTCACTATAGTAATATGTCACAAATATAATTAACCGTATAAAGCCATTTATATCATATATGATACACGTTATCAATTCCATTTTCTGTTTTCAGTTTAATCAATACTTGACCAAAATACTGTTGTATACCTTTGGACACTTCCCCTGTTCACCCTGGACCATACCATTGGCACTTCAAGTACATATTATGTATCATACAACAGAAAGATCGTGTAATAACATTTTTTTTTTTTTACATTTTGTTATAGGACTAAATAAAGGGTTCAATTTCAAAAAATTGGAATATTCTGCCAATTCTTTCATAGTTCAGGCTTTACAGGGTTAAATACCAGTTGTGATATTTTATGTTACAACGTTGTTGTGTCCATGCTCATCCACCTCAGTGGGGGTCATTTAAATTCTCTTTGATACTACACGACCTTTAAAAAATGAATGTGTGTGTTTGGGTTTTGAATTAAAGTCAGCCTCTATTTAAAAGCAGAATCCTCAATATAAGTCTTGGATGCTGTGTCTTAACACGATCAGTGAAACGCACACACACACACGCACACACACACACACACACACACACACACACACACACACACACACACAAAGACTCAATGGCTGTTCCCAGCTCCTTGGCACATTAAAGCCTATTGACAGGGAAGCTGTGCGGCAGCCAGCCTCTTCCAGCTCAGCCATTCCTAATAGCACTTTGACATCTCCATTCAGGAAGCTTTTGTGTTCCGGGAGCCATTTGTGAATAAAGAAAGGGCCTTCTCTCTCTGTCTCTCTCTCTCCCTCTTTGTTTTACATGCTGTTAGTGACAAGCACTAACAGACACAAACATGTTGTGAGAGTTGTACAGCAAATAGCCATTTGTACCTGGCCTGGACCAAGGGATCACTGGGGAAGAGAGAAGGAGACAAACGGAGGGGGGGATAGAGGGAGGAAGGAGGCAGGGAGACCAAGAGAGAAACAGAGAGTATTTAAGAGCACTTGAGTGCCAGCATAGATGTAGTCACTTCTCCCAGTGGACAAAACCAGGCCCCTCTGCACCTTGGCATGATTTTTCACTTTAGCCACCGCTCCTCGCTACTCCTGCTTTAGCCGCTCTCTCCCTTCTCCTAATCTCTCGGTCACTGCATGCTTCAATAATTCCATCATTCCCTTTCATTCACTCTGCCAACAAGGGGCGCAAGCACGCACGCATACACGCAATTTGACCCATTTGCCCCCCCCCCTGCCATGGGTAGTAAATAATTCCATTGTGAGGGCCATTAGCGAGGATCTCAAGGGTTAAGAGGCAGATACACAGGCAGTCAGATGGGCGATTACACAATAAAAAGATGAAATGTGTGCTATTGTTTCATTGTTCTTTATTATTCTACACAGCCCATATTGGGACTAATGCTAATTCATATGCTTAATGTCCTTTGATCTGCTCTGATCTTCTCTCAGGAGGTTATATATATGAGTACTGTCGAGATCTAGACATACACACGTACACAGACTTGTATTCCCTCACATGTGGCAGGAGGTAACCCTGCCAAAATCTAATGATCAACAGACCCGGCTCCCATTATTGTTCAGGATACAACATCCCTTTACAATGAAGGAAATGTAACAGGCAAATGTGCATTCTATAGAGGGAGAGAGCATAGCCAAAACTCTTCCCCTGCCTTCCCTCATTCAAAAAGGCCAAACCAAACTGTTAATGATGTTGCACTGGCCTCGATGGGGTTGTGTGTGTGTGTGTCTGTGTTTGGATCTGTGTGCGCACATGTGAGTAGGATCTGGAGGAACGCAGCCTGCTGTTTTACTCCAGGAGTGCACCTTACATGGCTACACCATAGACCTACTGGTGACATAGCCTCCTAAAAATTAGTGTCACCTAGCCAGAAACCACATGAGGGAGACTGACTCTACAGCATAGCAATGCATCTTAATTGTGTAAAGAGGTGTGTTTCTGTGTGACTTGTGTGTGTGTGTGTGTGTGTGTGTGTGTGTCCGTATTCCCACACAGCCTGCAGTCCGTCCCATATGCATGAACCTGTGGACACGCTAACTGGTCCTCTGAGCCTTTAGTTCAGCCACTGTCAGAGGGACCCTTGTATTTTTCCACAGGCTTGACAGAGGATTACACAGTCCCTCTGCTGTCTCACTGACCTTCCCTTCCACACACACACACACACACACACACACACACACACACACACACACACACACACACACATCAAAGCAGCCCAGCGTAGCGCCCAGCATTGAGCTAGGGGCACACTGGCCCTCTCTCTCAGCAGGCCCTTGGCACATACTCCACATCTGCCTGCAGGGATTGCCAACGGCAAGCATCGTGTATGTGTGTGTGTGTGCGTGTGTGTGTATGTGTATATGTGTATGTGCATGTGTGTGCTCATTTCTCGCGAGAGCGAGAAAAACATATGTGCTTTGTTGGGTATATGTATAATGTATGTGCACTGTGATTTTTCTGGTTAAAGAACTGTTTATAGTTATACGTGTTGTATAATTTTTTTGGTTGTAAAAAAGACTACAGGCTCAACCTTGTAATAGAGTCTAACTTCTCACACTCTCTCACAGTCGCGCCTAATTTGCCTTCTTTTATACTAGCGCATGTGAAGCACCTGGGCATAAATAAAAAAAAAAAAAAAAAAATCATACACTAAAATTGATCAGTTGTAAATCAAACCCTAATGTCCTGTCTAGTAAATGTATTGTTCACTTAGAAACAACCGAAATACAAAAAAAAAAAAAAAAAAAAGAAGAAGAAGAAGAAGAAGAAGAAGAAAATTACAAGCAGACGTATGAGTTTGGAGTGGCATTTGCAAGCGAACATTGCCATAGGGCTCCTGTAGTGTAAATGCAGGCAGAATAGTGGATAAGATTAGACATTTCTCAGTATTCTCAGTGATTAACTGCGTCTCAAGTGTGGTGAAATATTGACATCAGTCAGACATGTGTTTTCAGTACCAGCATGCTTCAACTCTAGTAGAAAACTGAATGTCTAAAACAGTACAAAAAAAAAAGGAAAACTTTAGAATCTCCCTTCATTGGATGTACAGATGTACATGAAAATGGCTATTGGTTAGCAGTGTACAAGAGTTATGTGCAACATGAATTATTAAAGCACAGAGGCACATTGGTGGAGGGGAAGACATGGTGATTGTGAATTAGCCTGATCAATATATAGAGTTTAGTGGAAACATGGTTCCTAATTACTTCCCCATTTGACTACACACTCACCTCTTCCTCCACCTTTTTGTTTTCGTCTCTTTCCATGCCGTGATCCCATCCCACTCTTCCTCTGTCGGGAGCATTGGCCTACACACAGGGTAACCATACAACTGCAATACTAATCAATGAGTTCACACATAGACACACACACACACACACCAGACAAGGTAAGTGCTTCAGGACCTCTAACCCAAGCCCCTATAACCCTCCAGGTTGATCAATAGTCAGAAAAATAACATTAAGAGCCCATCTCTCTCCTTCCATCTCTTTCGTTCTTCGCTAATCGTTTTCTCAATGATATCCCCCTCATCCCTTCCCTGCTTGTATGGCAGAGAGGAAAGTTAAGGGAAGTTTATTTCCCAGAACTCCTTGGAAATCCCAGAAGCCCATATGCCCTCGTCTCACCTCCAAGCCACAGCCAGACACCCTGTTAGAGGCTATTACTATCGCTAGCTCCCCCTCCTTCTCAGCAGGACCTAGACAGGACCTGGACATTAGCTAATCCATACTTATTGCATCTGGGTCCCTCTCTCAGCCTTGTAATTCATATGGAGAGACATATTAGCGCTAACACACGAGCTTGGCAACAGGTCCGTGAAGCGAGATGCTACGCTAACACTAAATTGACTTAGCGTGCGTCTCACGGGACGTTGCAGGGCACTGCTGTGAGCTGACGAGTAGGGCCCAGTCTGGCCGTATTGAGTTTCTGTGATGGCTGTTTAGCTTGTAGTGCAACACAGGGCAGAGAGGGGGAACAGAGGGTGCCCCGGCTCAGTGAGTTTACTGACAGGAACCCCGTAGACCACAGGGCTATAGGGATCGATAGCCCTACACTGCACAGCACTGCCAGACCTGGCTAGACCCAAACACTGGAAGATAGCATTACACATAGGTTTAGATTGGAATAAACCTACAGTGTATTATAGGCTTGCAGCAGGCAGGAGTATAATTGCAACTTGCGCTCAAATCCAGACAAGCGTTTTGATTTTTAAATGTAATTGTAGAAACATGTTTTGGGACATAATCTATACACCAGCACAATTTCACAATTTTACATGTGCAGATTAGGGCTAGACCTAATTATGGTTTCCCGTTATCTGCCTGTTTTTTTTATTTATTTATTTATTTATTTATTTTTGGCAATTCTTTAGCTCTTAAAAAGTATGCATACACACACACACACACACATATACATATATATATATTTATATGTTCACACATACACAAACACACATCTACAATATAGGATCTCCCATCTTTTTATTTTTAATTTTTCATTTACAACATTCTTTTTTCCTTTTTTATTTAAACATTTAATTAAAAAAGAGATTTACTTTTGGTTATTTCTTTTATTTTAAAAGTTATTTCGAAATTTTAAGATACTGATTATTGCTATTGGGCGCTTCAAAAAAAAAAAAAAAAGAAAAGAAAAGAAAAGAAAAAATCTGAATCAGTTTCAGTCTCAAAGAACCCAGTAGACCTATGCAGCCACACTTGCTACACCAACAATACTGAATGGAAGATACACACACACACACACACACACACACACACACACACCTTGAAAAAATCATCACCCTCAAGGTTATGTTTTTCTCCGGTGGTGTTGGACCTGAGTCTCCAGGTGGCCCCATGTCCCCCTCTGAACAAACAGAGCAGTGGTTGCTCCCACTTCCCCTGTGTCACAGGGGCCAGTCCCACACATTGTGTGGCCCACCGGCCTGCTGACATACCCACTCACCCTGCCGCGGAGCTGCGGCTGGGTCACAGAGTTGACATTTATTAAAGGAAGTTGCACGGCGAGTTACGGGGAGTTGACAGTCCTTTCGTCACGTCGCCCTCACGATTCAGGAATCTGTATAGTACACACCCCTCTCTGTTCCCCAACAATAAAAGAAACAATGAAGCTGTTAAGCACTGTATGACCCTCCCAGGGCCCACTACAACCAGACTGACAGCTTTAATTTTGCTGCTTAGTGCCACTGGGATCTTAGTTCCTTGTTGGTGTATTACAACTTAAAGCTGGTTTGAAGAAGGGAGCTCTTTGCAGCTGCGAAGGTATAAAATATGTGATGTATGTTATGGGGAAATTATTATTTAGACCAGAGAAAACAGTACAAATCACATGCAAAAACCAAAAGCCTATATGCTAAACATTACCCTAAGTGGGCAGCGTGAATGATGGCGAATGAATATTTGTGAGCCGCAAGGGGGAAGGAAGAGTTTAGTGGACCATGAGGAACAATGAAAATCAAAAAAGAAGAAGTCGAGTGAAATGGATTGAGTGTGTTGAGGACCAGATGTGCTTTGGATGGATCAAACATCTGCTGGCTCTGCAAGGCCTCAACGGTCTTGAATGACCCCCGCCATCCCATCTTTCTCACCATGCATCCTAGTAGACCTTTTGTTTTGCACTATCTGCCCCTTCATGTATATCAAGCCTTGTTTCTTTTTTTTTTTTTTTAACCTTTTGAAATTGAATTTGGTTTCACTGCAGGTATCCAAACTGAGAGGTATTCATCTGAGTTATTACATGGCATACGCTCGAAAAACATGCACAGAGATTCAAAAAAGTGCATTTGAAATTTGCAATGTAGGTTTGATTTTCTTTCTGTTTTTTTGTTATTGTTCTCCATTCTGTGTGTTTTGATGGTCTAGAGCTTTTCTTGGTGTATAAGTTACAGTACAGGGAGGCAGGAGCAGATGGTAATGATGTTTATTTTTGCACTAAGTAATCACCATTCTGGAACTTATGACAGTAGACAGGCCCAGGGACCTGGAACCATGCCCCGAGAGACCGGAGTACTACTTCCTGTTGTACCCGTATGATCATAGACATAGACATACACAAACACACACATGCACGCACACATAAACACAAACATTCTCTGGGCCGCCAGCTATGTGAGCCCCCGGGCCACAGGGATAGATGAGTTCTGGCATATAGGTTGGGGTAGTGTAAATCACACTGCAGCCACACTGGCACCCACTGCCTCGAAGATGAATGAGCCAACTCACATGCCAGGCAACAATTCCAGTGAGGCAGTTTAAAAACAGAGACTGCTCTATTGTAATTTTAATTGGGAGCATTTTAACCCACTCAATGTGATATTTCACTTTAATAAAACAACAATATTTTTTAACACGCATACCTTTTTCATGAGTAATCTAACCTTAGTTACTCAGTAAGCTATTTGTCACCACTGGCATTCATGCTGTTTTTGACTCTTTTATGTGCTGTGTAACTTGGCAAAGGTGTGGGTTATTTAAACAAAGCACATTTGCCTTATTCTCATATTCAAAACTAATACTGATTAGGGGTGATCATTTAAGACAACATGAATGTTTTTATCTTCACCATAAAAACAGAGACACTTGTCCTCATCTACAATCAGCTTTGTGCATAAAAATTGTCTGCAGCTCCATCAGACCAAATGAACCACCAAAATTAGCGAGAGATGCAAAACTGGGCTTGGA
The DNA here is from genome assembly GCF_902150065.1 of Myripristis murdjan. NCBI lineage: Eukaryota > Metazoa > Chordata > Actinopteri > Holocentriformes > Holocentridae > Myripristis > Myripristis murdjan. The sequence continues at coordinate 24,797,652 of NC_043980.1, forward strand.
AGCACTACCAGGGCCTGTAAACCATTCAGCAGCCTAATGCAGTTTCACTCTAGGCAAAAAGCGCTGTGCATTGACTCTTACTGATTGACAGTTTTAGCTGTGGATGAAGGTGGAAAATCAGTCAGTGAATATAAACACTAGCTATTTTATATAAAGGGAGTGAGAAATACTAAAACTGGTTGAGCCTTTCTTATCTTCTATGGACAACTTTTTGCTTAGTTTCCTTTTCCATTTGTCAGACACTATCTCACTAAAAAATAAACTAATTCGGTTGGGTTATATTGATTTGTTCAGGATAATATTGCATTTAAATTTATAAATATAATTTTAAAATGGTTTACACATTAACAAATCAGATCACAAATCAGAAATAATAAATCAGAAAAAATATATCTCTATCCTGGAGGTTCCCTTTTAATGATTAATGTGGGTGTTTGTTTTGTATCCTGATGAAGGTTTTCTAGACTGAGTACACAGTTACAAAAATCGCATGACATTTAGTGCCTCTATTTTGGTTTATTTCAGCCTCTGCCACCTTAGCAAAAACAGTCATGTTGGTGATAGTTTTATAGAATGATTAGTTTTATGACATGTCTTCTTTGACAGACACAGCGCAGTGAAAAGAGACAGAAACGATGGCGTAACAAAGCAACAAAGGCTGATTTCAAACCACCTTACATTCATTTGGTTGCTCCTGCCAATTTCACAGTCTGTAGATACCACTGCTCAAGACCTAAATGATATCAAGTCCTCCTTGCAGTTTTAAGACTAATGTGTGCAGGTAAAGGTCTAGCACACTGCCATATTTTATGATTTTACAGTTAGCAAGTTCTGTGAAACACAATGTTGCCAATTCGTCTGGCATTCCTCACAGCGGATTCCCAGTTAACATGACAGACACCCCTAGGCCCCCAAGTGGGCCCTTTTTCCCCGTGTGAGTCAGGCGAGCAGGGCAGTAAAATACTGTGGGGTAAAGGAGTGAGGTGGAAGGGAGGGACCAGAGAGAGAGGGTTGAGTTAATGGTCTTGCATCTTCCTGGCAGCATGTCAATAATGGCTCTGATCACATTAAGTAAAGAGTCCATTAGCTTATTCTCTTTCCTCCCGAATGCTCCATAGCAAAAGCACAGGAGAAAGGTGGAGAGCTCCTCTAATGCAGTGCGTCTGGATGTTACAGACACCTCTATCTGCTCCCAGCTACACCAAAACAAAATAACTTGGGGGTTTACCAGTAAGTACAATATTGTGGGCCTACATTATCTATTCATTTCTATTTCCTTTTGTGTAAGTTGAAATAATGTGGCATGCAGCTTATTTTGATAATGTGTAGATCAGTGTAACATTGCGGGCATTATACTGTCGATCACAACACTCAGAAAAAAATATACAACTTTATATGACTGGAGATGTAACTTTTTGAGATTTTTAAATAATATAATCAATAATAACCTGGCACATATTGGTTTTATCTGCCCGAGCTCTCATGTAAAAGTTTCATTAGTGTAGATGAAAGTGCATACATACAGCATGATCAAAGTTTTACTTGTTTCAGCACAGCTAGTCTTCAAAGACCTTTGTATATTTTACTCCTGTTAACAGACTAGGAGTCTAATGCAATGTAAGGGGAGGGTATTACACCAAAGGGGAGCACAGATGACAGATACATCAGGACACAACACAAACATGTAACTATGCGGCCAAGGAGCAAATTGTGAGCATATGTTAATGCACCTTTTCTCCACCGGCTTCCTGCCAAAATAGTAATCAAGACAAAAGAGATGTGATATAAGAGGGAGAGAAAAGGAGGTTGTCACACCTAAACCCTCCCACCGCCTATCCTCAATTCGCGCACACACACACACACACACACATACACACACACACACACACACACACACACACACACACACACACACACACACACACACCGTGGACAGACAGGCCATTTCTCAGCCGCTTCACTGCTCTCCATTGGCCCTGGAGGGAGCACAGCGGCCCCCACATCTGTCTCCCAGGCCCACGACAGACCTGGCTGCTGCACCCAGACCCAGCAGATCACACGAATCATCCTCAATTAATGTGAACCATCAGGCACTCCCTCCCTGCTTCCACCGCTCTACCCCTGTTGTCTGAGGCATCCCTTCCAGCTCAATGCTGGGTCCACTGGGTTTTACATATTGACCACGGCCATGGTTCCTTAGCACAGCTGGGGGAGGCAAGCCAACGTTATTGTGTATGCTTTCTGAAAGAGACAGGGAATCAATAGGTCAGTCCAGGCCCAGACGGTGCTCACATGTAAGTGCTGTGAGGCGGCTCTTCAGAGGTTCTGATCTCAGAGAACAGCTGACTTTGCTCCACAACTCACCGGGGCCTGAAATGGCTTCCATGTGCCGCCCCATCTGCACCTCTGCTGGGCTTTGGCCAAAGGACCGTCCTTTCCGTTTTTCCAGAGATGCCGAGGGACAGCGTTAAAACAAAGAGGGTGCTGGTGCTGGTAGTGGGGTTAGAGAGGCGGGTGGAGGTGGGCGGGGTGAACCGGAGGTTATTGAAGGGTTTGTTTTCAAAAACAGGTAATGCAAAAAGACAAGTTACTCGGAAAAAAGAAACGGAAACTGTTTACCAAAGGCCACCTGGACATTAGGAAGAGCCAGACTGTGACTCACTCGTCTGTGGTAAAGTCCTCTGTAATAACCCCCTGACCCCCACCCCACCCTCACAGTCTGCAACTGCACTATAAATCTCGCTCCAGTCGATTAGTGTGCCCTTAGCAACAACTAACACACAGTCATGAATTTTTAACCAAAGTCTTGAGTTAAATCAGGTTGAGAGGTGAAGGCAGGGTATCTCGGGGCTAGTTGGTTGATCAGTGTGTCTGACCCAGTGAAATAGGCCTGTGGCCTTTTCACATTCACTCACACTGGAGCCCAGCAAGCACTCTTCTCTGGCAGTGATGAGCATAATATTGACCAAGACGAGGCCTTTTGCACGGATTTCAATTACGTAACAAAATAGGAGTCAAACTAAAAAAGACCTGTTACAGGTTACAATTGGGAATATCAGTGAGCATAGAGGGCACTGTCTTAATCTTTGTATATTTATTTTAGCTCATTTACTCATTTGACCACCCATCACACACGGTATCTTAGATGCCACTGGTTGGATTTTAACAAAATTTGAGAGAATGATGCATCTCACTTGTAGCCTGTAAAAACCAATGGACAAAGTGACTGTGCTGTCACTTGTTGACTTTCTACTGGTATTTTTGTACTATAACTCAGGAAGTGGGATTTCGGTTTGATGCAATTTGTATTTTTGGAGCCAGAGTTTGCACAGTAAACAGGTAGAGCAGGTGGAGCCCACACAGTCAGGAAGAGTCAACCCATATTACTCTATATGGTCATAAAGCATGCAAATGTGCAGCCTGGAACTTTTGCTAACCTGACTTCCTTCTTCCATGCAACAAACATAGCTGCTCACTGACCATAACTTTATTTGCATTATGCATGTTTAATGGGAAATTTATCTGCTGAGGCAAAATTAAATTGGCAGATTTTTTTTTATTGGAGATTTCCATTACATTGTCTCCATACAACAGAACAGTATATGTCAGTTTTACTATGACATAGGCAAAATTTATTTGTTTCATGAGATCCACTGATTTCTGCTGATTCCTCTACCTACTGTAAAGATGATCATACGGGTTGCAGCTCCACTGGTGGATAAAAAAAAAACCAAAACAAAAAAACTCCTTTGGAAATTGATTATCATGATCAATTTGTTCTGCTTCAGTATATTTACACAGGTTGGCCGTGTAAAAAGGGATCATGAAGTGTAACCATAAGAGCACCAAAATCAATGTTTTTGTTGTGGTATTGATTTCACTTTAGTTTTATGAGCTATGGCTTAACATTAACTGTCTCACTGCATTCATTGCCAGGAGCAGCTGCCATTATGCAAATTTGCTTGCTTCATGCACTGAAATTCTTTTATTCAAATATCTTCAATAAAAATAAATAAATGAATAAATGCATAAATAAATGCATAAATAATTAAATAAATAAAAACATGAGATGACACATAATAACAAATTAGTGCTTCTGACTCTAATTTCTTGCCAAAAAAAAAAAAAAAAAAAAAAAAAATTACTGACTTTTTTGTAGTTTTGTTGTAAGAAGAAGATGGCCTTTGTTCCATTAACTTACTGTGATAGTTGAGATTCTTACCTGTATAGTGGTATTTGCTACTGTATATAAGTGTATTATTCAATTTTCAATTCAGTTTATTTGTATAGCTGTATAGGTATCTCAGGGTGCTTTACGGAGACCCAGCAATTTTGGTGCATGCCCATGAACCAACCCAACCCATGCCCCATGCGCAATCATTTGGCGACAGCGAAATAAGCAGAATCTGGGTGGGCGGCCATCTGCCTTGACTAGTTGGGTTGAATACATCCAAGTTTGATCCATTAAGTCCTTCCCTGTTGTAAGAACAAGAGATTCACCAGGAATGTACTGCTCCAAAATTAATAAAGGACAAAAAGACTATCAAACAAATGTGATTGAAAGCTGAAAGTTTGTTTGGAAGTATGCACAACAACGCATGTTTGTAGTAGTTTCACTATGAATGCTCTCTTCAGCTAACTGCTTTCCCAAATTGAGGAATTAGTTTTTGCCTTAACACTGACACTGTGTCACTATGCAGTGGTACTCTGGTCCCATATTCAACCTACAGTGTGATACAGTGGCAGTGCTATGGCAGAAAACAGCTCCACCATTTTCAAAACCAGCTAACTGAAGAAGGCATTGAAAGTGAAACCAAAACAAACATATGTTGTTGTGCATCCTTCAAAACAAATTTTCAGCTTTGTGTTACTGCTCAAAATTGTCATTTTCCAGTCTGTATCTACTTAATTAATTTTGGATTGGTAATCTCCCCGTGAAACTCACTTTTTGCCCTCTGATCTCCAATGATTAGCCAGTCAGAGGCCACTACATGGTTAATATGTTTGCTCATCCATGTGTCACACAAAACTATACCTGACACTACTGATCTGCTTTTGGCAAAACTTGGGTAATAATGTATTTTACCAGAGTGTTCCAGAATTATTATTTTTTTTTACATTTATATGACTTCTTTTCAGTAACTGGTTTTCATCCAATTTATTTAGTTTTCCCATCCGCATATAAGTAATAATCTCATTCATTGAAACTAGGCACAATGTAAGAAAGCATCAAGGTGTAGTATTTGTTTACCATGACATCCCTATAATATTCTTTTGCAGAATAATATTCATAAGGGAAGTAGCTGTGATGGAGTATTTGCAAGTAATACTGTTTATCTGTTTGGCTGCTGTTGTTATTTTGCACAATCTGGTGATGGGAGACAGCTCTAAACCGCACAGTAAGATGCAGTGGATTTCCTTGGTCTCCCATACAGTTGTGTACTATCAGCAGGAGTTTAATATTTTCTTGTAATCTCTGAATCTTCTTGTCCAACACGATAAACAACCACAAGATGACACATTTATTACTGATTGATCCAAAGGGAGGCTCCATTATTCTTGGTGGATGACATGTTTACTATTGCCCTGTTAATTATTATACTACGTACACTGCTAGCTCACTGTAATGATAAAAGTGTATGTTTCTACAGTTAGGAAAGCATCAAACATCTAAAGTGGATACATGAGATACATCAATTGTTCTATGACATCCAAAGGTGACCAGTTCTTTTGATGTAAGGAACAAGAACAAGGAATTTACCCTGATCACAGAGAGGGAATTTTAACCTTTACGGTTCTTACAAATGTCTTCCACCCATGTCTGGACTTATTGACTCCCCTGTGGTCCATCACAGTGGAAGAAGTAGAGATGGTTGTTCACAGATGGCCTTTGACCTGCCACTGGGGAGCCAATGGGAGAGCAGTCTGTGTCTTGGGAGCTCTTGCCCTCTGATGTGATGGCTCCAGGCAAAGGGCTTTGCGTGAACCCATCCCCCATGGCACCCCTCGCCACTAGCACTTCTGCATTATTCATAAAGCCAGAGATGGGGTGGGGAGCGAAACAGAATATGGAAAAGGAAGCACCAAGGTTCAAGACCTTCTCAGATCACAAGGAACCTCTGCTTAACCTCCCTTGAAGTGGCGAACACAAGGATAGAGCAGCTTTTTCAAGGAACTGGATCTGAAAGTTGGCCTTGGGATCAATGGGGATTCCCTTGAGGCCTGGTTGAGATCACATTCACTGCAAGGTGGTTGATGGATCAATGTGGTTCCCATGGTTCACTTTGCCATTGTGAAAGCCAGCTCTCCCTATTGCAAATGATACTGCCCTATGATTGGTTGGTCACACCGAGCTGCACTGAAGTTGTTGTGTACCCAGTGTTGCTATCATCCCACACAAGTTCAAGATAATACCTCCATGTCTGTTTACATGCCAAGATGAAAATCTTAATACCTAAATTTTTCATACGACATAATGCAAGGCTTAGATCAACAAGGATCCACCATCTGACATACTGTATACAAGTCACTAAGCTTGCCTATATTAATAGCTAATATTAGCCTTTTTGTATGTGCCTAGCACGACATATCTCTCCATTGCTTGTCAAATACACTCAGTCATTAAGTATGATAAGTGATGATTAGGGAAAAGCGTGTATATGCTCAGCTGTTAATCCCTAATGCAAACCACCCTAACAACACTGCACACCCAGGCTGTTAATACAGCACAGCACATGACATACTAATTGCATAATTGCCTGCTTTGTTTTAACTGACAGTGGTGCCATGGCCCATGACAAGGCCATAACTTGTTCATCCTCCTTGTCAGCAATTTACAAGTCTGGTACCCCACTTCACATCCACTGTACAACATGTACAACACTATCACAATATTACTGAGATAGCTATGAACAAATTAAGAATGCACTGCAGCAGTGGAGAGATGAATAAATACACCATCGCCAGATTAATTCTGAGTGACATGGAGGCGAGCAGATAAAATAAACTAACAGCAGCAGGCTGTCCACCAGATAAAGTGTGTACCCCATCGTCTCTCTGCTGTAATTATTGGCTAATAGTCATTAACCTGGCAAACAGAGGTTTAGCTGTATTGTTTAAAGGACTCTGGGATGCATAATGACAGACTAATATGTCATAGCTCTGGGGGAGGTGGGGGAGGGGTGGATTAATGAGATTTTACTGGAGGGAGTGTACAAGAAGAGGTGGGGCACGCCTGGAAAATATAGGGGATAGAGGGCCACATTAAGCTAATTGGAAGATGAGTGCCTACTTGTAAAAGTGCTTCTAATGGCATATTTGTTACTCTCACAGCATCACAAGGCTAATGCAGGGGAGCAGAGTGTGAGACGTATTGTAGTAAGGACCACAGTACAAGGGCCTGTGTTTGTCTACAAATTTGTGTCAACATGCACTGTACTCTCTTAGCTTTGATCGGCTATTACAGTTTATGGAGTATTTTTTTGCGTCAGATCTTTCAGTCCAGGATTTGATATTGTTACCATAAAATGCAGTATATAAATTAGATAATGCTCTTGGTTTTAAGAAATAGACTTGTAATGAAAAGCTCCAACTTAAATAACATGCACATCAAGCTTCTACATGAACTGCACTAAAGTGAAGTCCGTTTCTAGACTGCTTTGCTCCATTCTTGCGTTTACATGTTCACTCACTGCTCCAGCGAGAGCCTGGACCAAGCTGCTGTTGATCGGCCTCCAAAACTCTGTGGAACAGTGAATGAGGAGTGCTTTGATAACCTCCTCTCTGAGAGGGTATAGCTGAATTACTGACCTGTACTCTGACAGCTGGCTGATTCTTGCTAATACTAATGGGCACCATTTTGGAAAACACTGTAGCCTGTGTCGTTGTGTTTGGGCTTTTGTTTAATTTAACAAGTGGGGAAGTGGAGGCACAGGGTGGGACTAGAGGGTAATACATAAGGAATATCTGACTCAGTCAGTGATTGATAGGAAGCTGAATAACGGTGTGTGGGTTTGGAGGGCAGGTTTGGTCGTTTTACCGTGTTCACCTCTAAACTTGCAATGCTTTTGTAGTTTTATTTAATGTAATCGCTTAGAGCATGTTACTGGTACCTACTATTAAGGGAGATCCCATTACACTCACTTGCCTCTTGAATCTAGAAGCTTGTGAATTTCATGAATCTCTTTTTCAGTATTAATTTAAAGAGCTAACATCGAGTAGGTCAGTAAGAAAACTGTTATCAGCCTTCATGGCCTTCCAGGGACATATGCTCCTCACTGCAATATGTTAAATCAAAAGCACAGTATTCACAGTGTAGGAATCATACAGGACATTTTCATCAAGACTCATTTTTTCTTTTATTGTTTTTGTATGTCCAGAATTAGAATTTTATTTGCAGACTACCTCCCTCTGCATATGTGAAGCACTCACATTTAGACATGTTTCATCACGAAAAAGAATTAAAAGACTGCAGTACTTTTTAGAACCGCAATTTCTTGTGAAATGTTCTGGTTGTAGAACTATTTAAGGATTCACTTTCTAATTTGCTTTCATTTTTTGTTTCAATTAAATCAAATGGAAGTACAAATGCCCAAATGACCATGCAGTGTGAAATAATAGTGCCCAGGCTAGAATTTAAAGTCATACCTCCAGGCAAAAACTCCAGAGCGCACACAGAATGAAAGTGTAAAATGTTTTTTAATGTATATTTAACAACAAATACCCCAGTGACTATTGATGTTTCGTCTCAGAAGAATCTATTTCTCCAGTATATCTGAGGGCATGATGTGAAACCACTCAACAACCCCCTGCCTCCTCCTCTCTCACACTTTTATTTTCTCTGTTTTTCTGCTCTTTTTCCTCTGTGTCTCTCCCATTCTATCTCTCTTTCTCTGTCTCTCTTTAAACATTTATCTTCTGTTTTCTCCTTACAGGCCCTTTGTGCATTGTGATGTTGGTTTTTACAGCTTTTTACTCACCAGAGTTGCCATTTATCTTTTATAGATCCCAGCAGCCAGGAGCGCATATGAAATGTTACCATAGCACTGTGACTAATTGTCATCGCTTGCGTGGTTCCCTTGATGTCACTTGCGCCTGGTCCCATAGGACCTTGTGTTAACTGTAGTATTTATACCTCTTTCTCTCTCTCTCTCTCTTAATATGTCTTTATCTTTTTCATATGGATACCAATACTATATTACACAAAAGTAACAGTGGCAGCAGCTATAAATACAATTTTAAGATTCTTCTTATCAGTACCTTGAACTATTTACAGGAGTGTGTTCATACAAGGGGACAAACGCACTGGGTCAAGTATTCATTGCATCAAAGTTAGTAGCTCGACCACAAAGTCAGTGTTCAGGCCTTGCCAAAATTCTTTTCCCAGAATCCTTTGCCATGTCTTGCTGTTTGGCAATGTGTACATTTGCGCGGAGTCAAGGCGTTTTATTTTTCAGCCGTTAATAGCACCATCTCCAAAAGACGCTGGCCAAGGAAAGTGCTCCTTTTGGAATAATGCCTGAATCTCCCATTGGAGCGATTCTGCTCTCTTAGGATGGAAACTTGCTTCTCACGCTTCCAGAGCCTCGAAAAATACAGGATTGGGAAACACCAAGGCTTATATAAAATATCTACTGTCAACATTTGTTTCATTACATTTCTGGCTCTCTTCATATGTAGCCAGAGTAACTGCAAGCACATTCATTTGTAGTTGACACTGTCCCTCACTACAAAGTATGCATTCATTAAAATTTAATCTGATACAAGATGAGTCCTTTTAACCTCATTAACATAAAACATGATTAATACACAACCATAGCCTGTTTACTGAGTGACAAATCAAGCTCAGTGTCACCTCCAAGGCGTCTTCAAACACAACCCTAAATAACCATGCCTTTTCCTATTTGAATGTCCAACATCCTTCTCTGATACATAGCAGTTCCATCCCCCCCTAAGGATTCCACTCCCTCTGAGATGAGACCACACTTAGAAAAATGCTTGCCATCCAAGGTACAATTAGTGGCTTGCATTAATTATTCTATTATTTTCTTAACAGACATCATTTTTTCCCTGGCAAGTTGTAAATGTAAGTAGGGACTGTGTGTGTGTACAGAGGGAGTCCCAGCAAGAGTTCACATCTTTTAGAAAGCCGTTTTTGTTAGAGTCTCACTGCAAGTAGATTAACGTCCCACAATGTTTGAATTCACAGAGACCCATTAATAGCCCCACCTCAGTGGTCTCAATTTGTTTGCTTTAGACTCAATTAAACTCTTGCCTATTCTCATCACTGTTTGGCTAATGACCACATTTGCATGGCCAATTAATAGGTAAAAATGAAGGAGTGAAAAGAGGCTGGAAAAAGGGACAGGGGAGGGAGGTGATTCCACGAAGCTTTATTATTTACTTGTTGCTCCAGGGGCCCCTGAAATTCATGAGCAGATTTTCTCACTCTCCCACCAACCCCTGCTCTCTCCTCTCCTTTGACCACACTGATTATGCACAATCGATAATCTTTTTGTATTCTTTGTCTTCTCCCTTGTCTCCTCGTGGGCCTCTAGGATGCTGCAGGGAAGGTGCTGGACCGCTGGACCATAATGTCCCGAGAAGAGGAGATCATCACCCTGCAGCAGTTCCTGCGCTTTGGTGAGACCAAGTCCATTGTGGAGCTAATGGCCATTCAGGAGAAGGAAGGTCAGGCAGTTACAGTTCCCTCCTCCAAGACAGACTCCGGGATTAGGACATTCATTGAGAGCAACAACCGGACCCGCAGCCCGGGGCTATTGACACATCTGGAAAACAGTAGCCCATCCAGCATCCACCACTTTGAGAACATACCCAACAGCCTCGCTTTCTTGCTGCCCTTCCAGTACATCAATCCAGTCTCTGCCCCCATGCTGGGCTTGCCTCCCAATGGTCTATCAATGGAGCAGTCTGCCCTCCGGCTCCGTGAGCCCAGCCTGCCCAATCAAGGTGAGCAGGTGGAGACCAGTGAGTCTGAAGTGTCCCTTTCACCCTTCCGCACAGGCCAGAGCCCCAGCCGTGGAGCCCTAGGACCCATGAACAACAATATTGAGCCCAAAACAGAGCCCAGCACCCGAGCATCGCCCATCTCACCAACTCCTTCCACACAGCAGGCTCAACAACAGCAACAACAGCAGACACAGCTCCAGCAACATCAGCAACAGCAACAACAACAGGGTCCACAGCAGCCTCAGAGTCAACCTCAGCAGCCCAACAGCCTGAGTGACCAGGTGCACCACCATTTTGTGAAGAATGAGCAGCCTAAGACCATCACCCACTCCTCCTTTTCCTCCAAGATGCATCGCATGCGCCGCATGGGGGCTACTTCACGCAAGGGTCGTGTGTGTTGCAACTCTTGTGGCAAGACCTTTTATGACAAAGGCACTTTGAAGATTCACTACAATGCTGTGCATTTGAAGATTAAACACCGCTGCACCATTGAGGGCTGCAACATGGTCTTCAGCTCACTGCGCAGCCGCAACCGCCACAGTGCCAACCCCAATCCACGGCTGCACATGCCCATGCTGCGCAACAACCGAGACAAGGACCTCATCCGTGCCAATTCAACTACCGGTACACCTGTCATCTCCAGCACCAAGAGTGGCTTCACTCTCACCAGCCCTGGAAGGCCACCACTGGGCTTCACTACTCCACCCCTAGACCCAATGCTTCAGTCACCCCTGCAAAGCCCACTAGTTTTCCCCTCCCTGAAATCAGTGCAGCCAGTCCAACCAGTGCCCCCATTCTACCGTACACTACTGTCCCCTGCAGACCTAGTCAGTCCTCCAGTATCACTGCCCACCAGCCCTATCCTGCCCACTACCACCAACAGTACCACTTTAATGGACCAACAGCAGCAGATCCTGGCTGCTGCAGCTGTGGCCTCCCACAATAACAGTGTTCATGTGTCAGAGGCTGGACCCATGTCCCACCGCTTGCCTACGCCTTGTGCCAATCAGGATCACACCACAGCTACCGGTGACCCCACCCCCAAGAAGAAACCTCGCAAATCTAGCATGCCAGTGAAGATAGAAAAGGAGGTGATTGATGTGGCTGATGAGTATGACGACAAAGACGAAGATGACGATGACATTCACCATCATCACCACCACCACCATCAGTCATCCCTTCTTCACAACAATGTTAAGATTAATGGAAATTGTAACAGCAACAACAATAATGGCAGTGGTAATGGTAACCACAGTGGTGGCAGTGGACAGCAGTCCCCCTCCCAGGATGAGATGAGCCCAGGCCTGGCTCTGAGAGGGATGATGAGGCACAGTGAAGATGAGTGCAGGGAAGGGCATGGTAATGAGAGTAGGGTTGGAAATGATCTTCGAGGCTCTGGTGAGCTCCGCTGCATGGACAGCTTCACTTCTGAGGACCAGGATCATGAGAGAGACTTTGAGAATGAGTCTGAAACCTCAGATTCTAAGATGTTCTACCGTGATGACATGATGGAGGTGGAGGAACAGCAAAAACACAGTAGGGGTGGAAATATTCTGGACAAGGAACAGGAAGAAGATGGTAGTGAAGAGGCCCACTTGAAGAAAGAGATGGAAGATAAAAACCATTCTTCACCCTCCCCTCACCAGCCCCCCATCAAGATTAAGGAAGAACTCAATGATCCCACCTATGACATGTTCTGCATGAGCCAGTATGGCCTCTATAATGGAGGCATGGCAGCAGCTGCTGCCGCTGCTGCAAGTATGGCAGCTCTGCATGAGAGCTTCATCTCTTCAATGGGCTATGGTGCAAGCCCACCCAAGTTCCCCTCCTCACAATCACCAGAGGGAGACCTATGCTCAAGCCCTGACCCCAAGATCTGCTACGTGTGTAAGAAGAGCTTCAAGAGTTCCTATAGCGTGAAACTGCACTACAAGAATGTGCACCTCAAAGAGATGCATGTGTGTACTGTGGCCGGCTGCAACGCTGCTTTCCCCTCCCGACGGAGCCGAGACAGGTTAGTGCCAATAGACTCACACTCAAATATACTCACAAAACTATTCAAATGTAATGTAACTGTTGCAGTCACAGGTAGGTTCACCAGAAATGTTTGAATATTTTCCTTTTACTTAATCCTATCTATTGTAATTAAAATAACAACGGTATATAAATTTATAGAATACTTTTTCTTTGTAAGCATGGATGAGTTTTGATAATAGTGATGAGAGAATATAGCAAAAATCACTTGATTTTTTCGTGAGAGGTTTTATTCCCTACTGATAAAACATGCTTAATTAACTGTATTTCAGTATCCAATTTACTTAAACAGGGTAGCACTTAACATCTGTTTAGCCAATGGAACACTAAAAGATAGATTCAGTGACATCTGCTCCTTGTCAAGTCAAAGTTCAGAAGAGTAGGGTGTCAGTATTAGAAATACACACACACAAACACACACAAACACACTTGGCCATACCCATCAATCCTCCAGTTTCAGTGTGTTGTTTACTTGCCCTCTCTACCTCACCTTGTCACAGGCAGGTGAAGGTGCATATATTAACATAGACAGCAGTCTGTCAAGCCACTGCATTTATTAGCGCATCAGGAGGTGAGGCTAGCCACATTCACCTGGGCTTGTTAGCACATATCCGTCCCACACGCTCACTCCGCAGAATATATACTCTGGCAGCAGGTCGATGCCATAACACATGCTGAAGCTACATAACATCACAAGTGCCCTTGGCTAGCAACGGTTCTCCAAGGGATTACATTTGTTTTTGCATAAGGGAATGGATTTGTAGTTTCAAACTGGCCACAGTTCAAGAATTCTTAATAAGTTGTAATGCTCATTCACTACCGTTTATGCAGTATTATGAGTGATAACCAACAGGAGAACTAATTATTATTAGAATAATTAAAAAGATATTCAAACAACAGGAAGCACAAATTTCAAGCCTAGTGACAGTATACAGTATTACCATATCATGTAAACAAGAATGGTCATTTTACGTATTGATTCAGTATATCGATACAGTACGAATTGTAAATTCCTCTAAAATATACAGCACTTAAAGTGCAACAAATACATATTTTTTGCTCACTCTCTTTATCTATCTCTTCAGTAGAGCTCAACTGCATTGTGTTGAGTAGAAACCCAGTAATGCATAGAAGTCTCAGTCATACTCCTTAGGGGTAATGAAAATGGAATAAAAAAAAACTTTTTGTTGTGCAACATTGATGACAAGTGACATTTTAAATTAAGAAAAGAACTTGCAAAGAAGTTGTAACCTATGCTTCATTTTTTTCTCTTACATTCTTGCATTTTGTAAACAAAGCTACTCATTGAAAGCATTTTTTTTCCTTCTTGTTTTGTCTCACCTACACTGGCTCAGCCTCCCTCCCAGCACCCACCACCACCACACATGCACACACACACCCGCTGTTCATTTTCCACCCGAAGCCTTTTATTATGTTCCTTGTTTCAGTGGCATCTGTTCCTACCATTGTTTGTTCATTAGCAGCATGTAAATAGAGCAGGTGACTCTGGGACTCCATAAGAATGGATGAGGGAGGGGAGCAGGGGGAGAAGAACAGGAGATGCGCAAGCATTAGTGAAGGTGCAACCATGTTGCTCACCTGACACAGCTGTGCCGACAGCAGTGGGATGACAGGAAGTGTTATTAAAGCATGCGTTGCCGCAGTGCAGCTTACTACTACCAATGTATGTGTTAGCTCCCATCTCTTGACAAGGCTTTAGGGACAGGGAGTGCCCCAGGCATGACAGGCCTTCTGTGTAACACACACATGCATGCACACATATGCACACCCACTCACACACACACACACACTCACACACACACACACACACACACACACACACAGTTGACACATATATGTACATATAGATTACAGAGAAAGCAATTTGTTCATGTGCACACCTTATCTTTTCATAATTGGTCTCTTCACTGCTGTAAACGATTATTTGATATAAACATGTACCCTGTTTATCTGATATTTCAAATGGCAAGAGGATTTCTCCACAGTATGTTTATAGGAGAAATTAGCATGACAATTTCAAATGGTACTGAAGGGTTATACTCAGACACTTAAGGATGTTATAAACTCAGGTGGAAGAAACAAATATTGCTTTGTTTCTTAACCCTCCTATTCTGTTCATTTTGGGCTAACACTCATGAGGTTCCCGGTCACATGTGACCGGTAACATTATATTTGATTATAAATCCACTATGATACATATTATCACCTAATGTTGTGTTAGATCTTTTTATCAACTTCTGCTCTTGTGAAAATGACAAGTTTTGAACTTCTATTTGCCATGTATGTGCTGTAGGCCTAATTTACCTGAGATCATACCATTCGTTTTTTAGGGAAAAAAACATTATATAGATATTATTTTGACTATAACAAATACTCAGATGAAACATATTGTAGTATTTATCACAGAGTACTTCATTTCAATGTTTTCCAAGGACACTGTTTTGAAAACATTTCAATTTTCTAAATAGTGGCAAAAAAATAGCATCTTTTGTGTTCCCGTCAACATTGACCAGTATGATTTAGTTAGTCATCCTCATGACATTTTCACATGGAAGCTGACCGTTCCTCTCAGGTGGGGATGAGGTCCAGGAAAAATGACCATTTTTGGACCGAAAGGTGACCACAACTTCAGCTGGGTCTTCTTCCTGACACCTGACACCTGACAGGTGTCAGGTGTCAGGTGACAGGTGTTGGCAGTTCCCGTGGTAGGTTCCCGTGAGGGTTGCCATGGAAGCCAAAAAGGGGCAAAGTTGTGTGTGTCTGTGTGTGTCTGTGTCCATGTGTGTGTGTGTGCGTGTGTTTGTGTGTGTGTGTGTGTGTGCCTGCTCAAAGACACCTACATGTTGGGGCGTGGGAAAGAAGTCTGAGAGATACTTTCCCGTGGGGGTTGCCATGGAAGCCAGAAAGGGGTATAAGGTGTGTGTGTGTGTGTGTGTGTGTGTGTGTGTGCCTGCTCAAAGACACCTACATGTTGGGGTGTGGGAAAGAAGTCTGAGAAATACTTTCCCGTGGGGGTTGCCATGGAAGCCAGAAAGGGGTATAAGGTGTGTGTGTGTGTGTGTGTGTGTGTGTGTGTGTGTGTGTGTGCCTGCTCAAAGACACCTACATGTTGGGGTGTGGGAAAGAAGTCTGAGAGATACTTTCCCGTGGGGGTTGCCATGGAAGCCAGAAAGGGTTATAAGGTGTGTGTGTGTGTGTGTGTGTGTGTGTGTGTGTGTGTGTGCCTGCTCAAAGACACCTACATATTGGGGTGTGGGAAAGAAGTCAGAGAGATACTTTCCTGTGGGGGTTGCCATGGAAGCCAGAAAGGGGAATAAGGTGTGTGTGTGTGTGTGTGTGTGTGTGTGTGTGTGTTCACACACATCTGTGTCTGCTCAAAGACACCTGCATGTTGGGGTGTGGGAAAGGAGTGTGGGAATGTGTTTAACTCTATTTTATACACTAATTGTAGTCTTACCCATTCATTTCTAATGACCGGTCATTTGTGACCGGGAACACGATGGGTGTATACAAGTTAAATAAAACATTCAAAAATTAATGAAAATTCTCCAAATTTATTTTATGTGTTCAGATGCCATGTGTGAACAAAGTCATGGAACCTCATGACAAACAGATGAAATTAACTGCATTTTTTGGAGAGAAAACTTGTACACCGGTCAGATTTGACCGCGAACACGACAGGAGGGTTAATTGTGCTAATGTGGCCACTGTGAACTGCAGAGAACCCAGTCCTAACAACTGCCCCTTTTGTCTCTGCAATAATACAACTTCGTAATTTGTAATGTTTTTTTCTGTTAAATCAGACTTCTCTCATGTTAGTGCTCACCCCATTATACTAACATCTCCTGCCATGACCCTGTGATGACTTCCAAAACTTTAAAACTAGCATGCACTCTAGCACTAATTGAGACAACACGAATGAGAGGGACAGAATAATCAGGAAAAACAAAGAATAATAAAGGTTGGATTGTGGATGGTCTGTCCTCACAGTATCCAGTCAGGGAGGTCAGGAAGAAAAAGGAGAAGTCAAGAAAGAGGTGAATAAAGGGTTGTAGAAAGAGAGAGACGTAAGGCTTCAAGATGGGACCTCATAGCAAAGAGAGGAGCTAACACCTCAGCATGAACGTGACCACTGCCTGTGCACTTCCTGTGACAGCCTGGAATCGTCTCCTCTTGACATGCGTGTGACAGTTTGACTCCATGATGAGAAACACCAGCATATAAATTCCATTCAAAAGCATAAGTGGTAGAACATATGGGAATGAGAGATAACTTTGTAGCAGGGAGGGACAATTGCTGCTGTGTAACATAATGCATCTTGGAGGTAGGGGTGTGTAGCTCTGAGTGAGCAGGACCTAAGCACACTATTGTTTCCATATTTTTTTCTTTCGGGGATAAATTCCTAATAGCATATGGGACATATTACTCTGCTGCTGTTCATTTGGTTCAAAACAACAGAAAGAAGGGCAATGCAGGGCTAGAGGAATTCTGGGGGTTTGAGACTAGTCAATACTGCGGCCAAGCTCTCATCAAATTTGTCCCTGGATAATCCTGTAATGACATAATGTATGTTTGAGTATAATTGTAGTGGTAACATGGGGAAATAATTTAGCTGTTTTCATAAGGGTATTTTCTCTGATAAGATTATGCACTTGAAATTGCAAAACTACAAAGACATTTGCACACAATAAAGTTTAGTAGTCTAAATTTATATTGCAAGCAAATTGCATTATTGGTGCTGACTATTACTGCTGGTACAAAAATAATATGTGAAGATTAATCATAAATCCTTTTGGTTCACAGCTGAGCTAAGAGTCGCACAGCTTTTTTTTAATACAACATTTTCTATGTTTCACAAATAATAAATAAATAAATAAAAAGCATAGAATTTTAATGAGAGGAAGGCGAACCAGTGGTTGTATTGACAATCAGTTGAGACACCAGTTGTTTGTTACAGCTGAATAATGTATGCCAAAACAGGGCTGTAATATGCACTCCTAACTGGCTTCTTCTTCATATCACCTCCCAAAGTGCTGTTGACATGCAACAACAGGAAGTGCCTCTGCATATCCGATCAGTCCATTGACTCATCTGAGTGACACCCCAAAGGCACGTAGGCGCAACATCGAATGCTAGCATCAAAAGCACAACCATATCAAAGTGAATAAGAAAAAATAGTTGGGAACATTGTGAACAAGCAATAGACAGTGGCATTATCTGAGTAGGATCCATGTAAACGTGATGACGCAGAGAAAGTTCACTATCAATAGTGTTACGTCCAGTCTTGGATCTGGGCTCTTTTCATGTTTCAAAGCCTTCAGTGAATAGTAGATCTCACACACTTATATTTGCACACACATGCATGCACACAAACACAAACACAAACACAAACACAAACACATTCAAACACCAATACAAAGAGGAAAAGATAATCTAATGTGCCCTTTAGCAAGCCTGTAGTGTGTGTGTGTGTGTGTGTGGTTATACAGTGGAGTCTTTTCCCTTAGCCCCCTGGCCGCCTGCTGCACAGAGGTACTGTAAATGATTGCATATTTATTGTGGGGAGCGAGCAGCGTCGGCAGTAGTGTTAAAGAAGCGGCATGATTAACTACTGGAAAGGCGTGCGTACTAGTAATCATCGCCATTATTAGCCTCGTTAATCATATTTTTAAAATCAGCGACACGGCTTGCCTCACTTATCTCTCTCTTTTTTTTTTATCAGCCTGCCCTATTTTTATAGCCTTTCTGCGCCATCTTAACCTGCTACTTCTATGTCACTACCACAACCAGGTGTCCTCTCACTTCCACAATCCCATGGTGCACCAGTGCGCAGCCCATGGTCCCTGCATGGGCCACTTTAAACGCAGAGAGTGAAGGTTAATTATGTTGGAGAGCCTCATTCCTCCCCTCTCCTCCTTCTCTCTCTCCCTCCTTTTCCCTTGTTCCCTTCACAGCATGTGGGCCCAGCTCTGCTCCTTCACAATCAGCTCTCTGTTTGTCTCTAATAAACAAAAGGCACAATGCTCATAGAGAAAATGTTCAAGTTCAAAATATGGTCTGATTAAAAGTGTGAAACTTATCATCATACTTCACATTGACTATCTCATTGACAGTCTCCTTATAGTGTCTTTTTTTTTGTCGAGAATAAAGTGAATTGTTTTATTCATAGATAATAACATAGTGTAAGAGTCTGTCTGAGCCTGTCATCAATATTAAAACACAACACCAAGTACAGTAATATCAAGGATTTACAAGTTATAACTAGTACATCCAATTGTATTTAATTTTATATTTTATATCTATTCATTGGCATATAGTTATATGAGCATCCTCATCCACTATTTTTTTGTAAAATTCATGCCGCAAAACAGACTGAAATAATGCAAAAGGAGGAAGAATAGTGACAGAGTGATAAATGTAACTAAAACTAACCCTCCCACTTCTACCTAAAACCTCATAACACACCCCAAATGACAGGAAAGACAAAGAACCACTGGTGTCAGTTTAATACCACTTGGCCTCCCCTCTCATTTATGCATTATGACTCATTTAGTCTACACACACACACACACACACACACACACACACACATGCACATGCACGTACGCATGCACACATGCAGGCACACATGTGCACACAGGCACACACACACAGAGACAGAAACAAGGACAAGGGCCATCAGATGAGCCTAAAGATGATTAACGCCAGTTGGGACAGGCACACTCTCGCTCTACCTCCTCTGCACAGTCAAAACTGGGCTCTCTGGAGGCCTCCCCCATCTTTTGGGCGAAGATGAGACTGTCAAATTGGTTTGCCAGCCATATTACTGGCCAACAGGGAGGTAGAGATGGGGTAGGGGGTGTTGGGGGACTAAGGAGTTGGGTTTGGGGGTGGAAAGATTGGGCGTATCGAAGTGAAGTGATGGAGGTAGAGGGGTGGAAGGAGGTGGGAAATGGCGAAGAAAGACTAAACCTGATAAATGAAGCTTTAAGTGCATTACGCCAACTGTGTGTACACTCACTTATTTCCAATATTTGGCATTGCCAACACAGGTGTTCAAGCAAATGCTAATAATGCAGTGGGCTCTGCATTGCCTCTCTAGCTCTTAGAAACAAATCAATTCCAATATCAATTTCAGTTACAACCATAAATTAGTAATATTTTGTTTTTTGTTTCCCTTTCATTTGATGTTATTTGCATACATGATTAAACTGGATAAGAAGGCTATAGCAGTAAATGGTGTGAATAATGATCATGTAGATGTGGTATTAAATTTTTAACAACATGGTGTGCATTTGAGTACTTTTACAAGGGTATGGTAGCTACAGCACAGGGTACTTACTGCATGGCATTTAGCATGTTTGACTTTATATCTGAAGACTTGAGTTAGCTATGGCAACCTAGAGCTTATTAGCAGTGAGAAGGTGTTGTTTTAGAGATGGAGACATGTTGCAAAGGACCCGCCTACCTGAGCATCATCAACAGCATCATGAACTTAAGGCTTAACTAATCACAATTATGGGCCCTTTGTACTCTTGGTTGGTATCCTACCAATTAAACGAATGGAAAATTTTGCCCATTTCTTCTTTTACTGATTATTGATTAAAGCATTCTTCAATCTATCCAGGGCAATTCTGGGCTCTCACAGCCAAGCATCCACACATGTGTTTGACTAGACAGGGATACAGTACCACAGACACTGAATCACGACTCCCATATCTTAGCCATAAGCTAACGCCATATGGGTGCAACTATACTATCAAAGGATAAAAGAACAAAGGATTTATATAGTCTTTTTGATCGATGTCCCACTATATGGAAGTAGTATATTTTCTGTCTTTTACACACACACACACACACACACACACCACACACACATGAAATACAAGTGTGTGTGCGCACACACATGTACACACACACATATGCAGTGACAGCCACGGCCAATCGATTTGCTACGCTCTCTCTCTCCTCAATGCTGACGATGCTCGAGTGGACGGGCTCCTGGTTGCCTGGTTCACAGAAAAGGGTCCCTCAAATGAATGTATTTTTACCTCTTGCAGGAGAATGTCGGATAGGGAAGTAAATAATTAAAGGAAAGGGACCCTTTTTGACTGCATCAACCCTGCCACTGCTGGTAAGCTCTACTATCCATTGTGACTCCATTTTTGCCCGTCTTGCAAAGGATGACCCTTTCCTTTTCAGTTTTATTTATTATTATTTTTTTACACACGTGCCCTCCCTGCATGGAAACCCCTCACATTAAAAGCACTGAGTGTTTGCATAATTTCTTATTTGATTTAAGTCTGACCTGATATGAGAGGAGTGGGCCTTGTGTATGTCATATCTGACACCAGTCATTAGTTGCTAAAGTTTCCTTTCTGTGTTATGCAATTTTATTGTGACATGTGTGCCGTGGGTCCCCTTTTTCATAGTCCAAACTGGCAGCTGTGAAATTGTAGTGAAACAGCATTGAATTTGATTTGTCAAGCCCATTTCACCTTGCATCCTTTAGCATGGCTTTGTATGCTAACTGAAATCCTTACTAATCGTATTCTGGCTTTAGCATGGCACTTTTTACATACCTGTAGTTTCTTTCATCAGCTGCCGCACGTTCTGCGATACAGCTTGCCTTGTGTTTGGAAAAAATGCCCATCTGTATTAAAGCCAGGGCTACAGAAAGAAACGTTCAGTGAGGTGCTCGATTAAGCCACCTCCAATAGGGAACGAATGCGATAATGCTGTCAGGGCCCGGTGCTAATATGCTATCCAGTTCCCCTCGATTATCACATTACCACAGCTCGAATCAATTGATAAACTCCCATTCAATATGGTGGAGTATTTAATTGAGTCAGAGTCTATTGGATTTGAGGGCTGTGCAGTGCAGACATGCTGACAGTGGTAAACACACTAGCAGGATGCTCTCTTTCTGTGCAGTGTTGCTGTGGAGAGCTGCAGGGTGGAGCTCTTTTCAGTGTGTGAGTCTTTTCTGTGTAATTCTCAGTGATAATAACAATAGTTATTATCAGGTACTCGCAGTTCTTGGATAGTGGATCTTTACCTGAAATATCCAGGTGCCATTTCATGTAAGATAACTATTTCCTATATGAAACATACTTGGTTGTTCAGACATTTCACTTCAGTGAGAGAGGAGTGAAAGTGTTTTTTGCTTGACAGGCAGTGTACATTCTTAATACAATGACAGCATGATCTACAACTTCGATTTTTTTATCCCCCCCATGTTAGGCACAGCTCCAACATCAATCTGCACCGCAAACTGCTGACCAAAGAGCTGGACGACATTGTCCTGGACCCCCAACTCACGCCACTGCCCAAGGACCTGCGAGCTGAGTTCCTGGCAAAGATCTACGCTGGGCACCACATGGGCGTGGACACTATGGCCGGGATGGGCATCGGAGGCGCTAACCTGGGGCCCACTGGGCTGAACCGCGATGCCAGTTCCCCCGCAAGCAATGAGTATCCCCATCACCCTCTCAACCAAGGCCTCCAAAACCAACAAACCAATGGCTTCTATCGGGGCCAGCCAGATGACTACATGGTGCTGGACCTGAGCACCACATCCAGCGTTCAGTCCAGTGGCAGCATCCACTCCTCACATGAGTCAGACGAGGGCAGCGATGAGGGCATCCTACTGGATGACCTAGAGGAGGAGGAGGGAGAAGAGGATGAGGAGGAGGGCAACAGTGAGGGGGAGGACTGCTCCCGGCGTGCCGAAGGGCAGGCTGAAGGAGGGCATCGGGATGAGACTGGAGAACTAAGACAAGGAGAAGGACGAGGTGAGGGGTTGGAACCGTCCTCCTCACCAATTCTCCTTTCGTCCACTGGGGGCAGTAATGGTGGCAGCAGTGGGATCCTCTGCAACATCTGCCACAAAATGTACAGCAACAAAGGGACCCTGCGTGTGCACTACAAGACTGTGCACCTGCGCGAGATGCATAAGTGCAAAATCCCTGGTTGCAACATGGTGTTCAGCTCTGTGCGCAGCCGTAACCGACACTCTCAGAACCCCAACCTCCATAAAAACATGCCCTTCTCCACTATTATAGACTAAATAATGACTTACTATGTTACCCACCTGTCAGTCTGCCCGCTCCGCCCTTCATCCTCACCCTAGCCTCCTCCTCAAATCAGCTATCAACCCTACCCTTGGGCCATCAAATACAAGCTAAATGCCTGTATGCCTCCTGCGCATTTTCTGTAATCATTGTCCCACATTTCTCTGTCCCCTCTATTAAATTCATTTACTTTAAACACAATTTATCATTGTTTTCCACCTCTCGTTTTTGACTTTTGATCTCTCCTTCTTTGGAAGAACAGGATGACGCACTTGAGCATGGAGTTCGCAAACAACTCCACCATATTCCCAGAAGCCCCTCCCTCTTTCCTTTCAAACTTCCCCCTACTTTGTTTTTAATGTCCATCTCCAAAGAATCTATTCAAACTCTTATTTGTGACTTTGCCTGCAGAAATGATAGTATTGAAAAAATGAAAATCTTCTTGTTGTATTTGTGTAATGATAGCTTTTAAAGGAACCCCTTACAAGAGCATGACAACTTCATTTGTAAATAATGTCCCAAGAGGCTTTTGGTGTAAAAGAGTTGTGTTGATGGTTGTTCGCTTCTTTTTTTTTTTCTCTCTCTCTTTATGGTTTTATGTTACAGTCCAGTACAATACTTCCAGCTATAGGCAAGAAAGAGGTAGCATCTTACTAGCTTGACTCATTTATGTTAGCTTCAAAGACACATTTTAAACTGAGACCTAGGAAAAAAAGAATATCATGTGACTTGTTTTATCTACTTGTTAGATATTCAGAGGTTGCCGGCATGCTTTTTTAGGCTCCTACACTGATATCATTCTCTGTTCTTCTATTGATTTTTGTCTGTTATGTTTATTAGCTTTAGTATACCGATTCAGTTTTTGCACTTTGCATCTATACAAGGGGATGTGTAATATTATTATAATGAGGACTTTTGCAATGGTGAGTTCTGGTGTTGTTCGGGGTCATTGACGGCTACAGTGCCAAGGGAAATGACAGTACCTTCAACATCCTTGTGCCAGTTTTTTTTTTTTTCTTTTTCTTTTTTTTTTTTTGCACGTGCTCAGATTTGAACACTACTTCAAAACCCAACATCTCCCCCATCTCTCCAAAACGTAATCAGAAAGTGTCTCCAAAGTATTTTGCTTCAAAACAGATCCAGTGCGTGACTGAATATAAACTGCTGTTATATCAACGCAGAGAATTTAAGTATTGATGAACGTGTCTTTTTTCCTCTTTTGTTTAAAGAGTAATTTGCATATGGTTTCCAGTTATTATCACAATAATTAGCTCAGAGGTTTAGTGGGGTAATCTTTCTATTGCATGTAATTATTGTGACATGGTCACACATTAATGCAAGAGCTGATGCTTGTTCTCTAACAGAGTAAAAAATGAAATGGGCATCTTAATGAAATGTGACTGTCCCATGGATTTGAAAAAAAGAGAGAAAATAGTCTTTCAACTGTGACCAAAACAAAAGTGTTTGCATAAGAAAAACTCTTTCAGAATGAAATTGTACTGTAATTATACCCCATTGGTTGATATGATGCACTTGAGTCTTAAATCTTTTGCTGTGATATTTTAGGTATCGGTTTCCATTGCTGAGTGTCAGCTACAAATGTGCTCTGTGAAAAATGTTGCCATTTTCCTGGCTGTTAGTTGCAGCCATTTTAAAAGTGTCCATAACTATCTTAAGGTACAGATGTTTCCAGTAACTGGGCAAAGTAGCCAAGGGAAAGGGGTATTTATTGGTGGGTGATGTATCTTCATGGAGGTGTTTTTTGTCCAGTATGAGAATATCTTTTGTAAAAAGACAAAAAATAGAGATTGTTCCTCATTTTGACTCGTTTATCAATGTGTTAGCAATGCTATGTGTTACTATACAAGGAGAGCTTCTCTTACTTGACTGGTGCTACACACCGAGGGAAAAATATGCAGTGTTATGTGGTATGCTGTACAGTATTCACAACTAACATCGATGACAGTGTTGAATTCCATTTGTTTCATTACTCAAGCCATTTTTCAATATGGACATGACCTATGCCAGTGTAACTCAAAACTCCAACTCTAAACTATCTCATGTGTCTTTTCTTGAGAGTCAACCTACAGGAATCATACATTTTTCAGTCCTCTCTTTTTGGGGATAAAGAAAGAGAGCGAGACAGAGAGCTGAGGCTGATGGAAAGGGTTGCGGAGGTGGAAGGCTGACTAGGGAGGAAAGGATGACAGAAACGATCATTAAAAATGTGCTGCTTCTCCGTTACCTGGAGGCGTCCCTGCCATTCCAGCCTCATCTGTCTAATAACTCACTTGTCACTTCATTACGCTGCCAGACGACAGGGTTGCTGACAAGACTGTGACACCGACAGCAAGAGAAAAAGAAGGAAAGAGGGAGTGTGTGCTCTAAACTACTCCTCCCGACCCAGCCCTCTTGCACCTCTTGTAATTGAATTAAATTCAGTTTGATTCGATCCGATTCAATTTGATGTAATTCTATTCAGTTCAGTTCAGTGTGGCTCAGTTCAGTTCCGCTCAATTCAATTTCTCATGCTCATTCTTTTTCTCTCTTTCTCTGTCTCTCTCAGAGCACAGTCGTTTAACAACCCCCTTTCCCGTTCCTTCAACCCGCCACTCACTTACCACCTCCACACCCCACAGCGCAGGTCCTACAGGGACACACACTAATAGTGTATGCTTAAGTTCACCGGACGGCCATGGCATAGGAAAAAGGGATGGGTAATTGCCTGTTTATCCCAAGTGAAGGGAAAATTGAGTACAGGAACCCCTGGCTTCTCCCAGGAGTGGGTTTCACTGAGGCGCTTGCTGCCTCATTCACTCATTCAATCCCCCCGGCCCTCTCTCTGGCTGAAATAAAAAAGTGCTACTCCAGGACCCCTGCTGACAGCTGTCTCTCTCTAACACACACACATACACACACACACATGCATACACATGCCCACATAAACGTGCATGCACATGCACGTGCACAGAGAAGACAGGCGCACATTCACATACACTTCCCGCTTACAGACCAGAAAGATGACAGCAACTAGATGACTGGTTAACCTTCGGTGATGGAGGAGACAGGGGTAGAGAAAAATAGAGAGTATTCTCAACACAGGAAATGAAACTCCCCATCTAGCATTAACATTATAGCCCCTGCCACTACGGAGTGTGCTAACATTTCATTAGGGAGAAGGGTGTGAGTTCGACAGGAATGGAAAGTGCTAAGATCTTTTTTTTTTCTTTTTCCAACTTGTTTAACAGCTAATGGCTTGAGTCATTTTATTTAAAAGGGCAGTGTTTAGAAACAAATGAAGGAACCTATTAGAAAGGCCAACACATGTTTTGATTCAACTCTCAGTATATAAAGGCTGAGAATTATGAGGGCTGTATGCACCCAACATATCAAAAGTCACCCTAATAAATGTGCTTTGGCTGATAACCTCAGCTTCTACGCCCCATTTGATTAGATCAAAAATATGTCTTAAGAATTTTTTTTTTTTTTGAGACTCTAACACATTCCTCATGTCCCGCCCAAAACTATCCGTTTCTCAAGCAGCAGCAGCTGCAATCCTTGACCTCTCTATTCTATCTGTTCACTTGTGTGTGCCAGAGAGAAAACTGAACAGCACAGAATAGATTCCCTTTCTCTTACCTCCTACTGGCTCTGTCTTTCTCTCTCCCCTGCACACCACTGGTCATGCCAGCACAGCACTAGAGCTCTGAGCTCTAAGAGGTTGTAAATAGAGTCGAGAAAACTACCCCAACACGCAACAGACTGTCCAGTATAGCCAGGGAGACAGAGGGAGACAGAGGGAGAGAGAGTGAGAGGGATGGCGGAGAGGGATTGGGCTATGAAAGTGGTCTGGCTGGAGCCTTGCGGCAGTCACTTAACAAGGCAGGGGAGAACGAGACGAACATAGGGAGAAAGGAGAGCTAGAGAGCAGCGGGCCCAAGACTCCCCAGGACTCAACGCCAGCTTCTTCTTGATTGCCTGCTGGAGAGCGATGGAGCCACCCCTCACATTTCCACTCCTCTCCCCTACACTCTGCACTCCTCTGAGAAATGACCACCAATTTTCTCCTCTCCTCAGAGAGAGCCCCCGATCCAATCTTCCTCTTTCCCTCTTCTTCAGCCTCATGGGTCCTGGGGCATTCTGCTGCCCGGTGACCAGGCTATTGGGACCATTACAATCTGAGTGGGTCCCCAGGAGCACATCTCTTTTGGGCTCCTCACTGGCCCAGCCTGCTGGAGTGAATCTTTAATATTTGATTAGAAAAGCGTCAAGCATCAGTTATTCTATAATTCTCCATAATACACAGAGACAGAGAGAGAGAGAGAGAGAGAGAGAGGATGGCAAAAGGTTGTGGCCACTGAACTGTTAACCATTGCCCACTTTGTGAAAGTCACTAAGTGAGCGAGTACAATAGGTGTAAGCAGAGAGGATGGGAGGTGACGCTGCATGCAAACCGTCCGAATAGGGTAGCTCATGGAACAAAATGGGATTCAAACGATTGTTGGAGCACCATAAGAAACATACAGAAAGGTGGGTTTGTATAGATGCTTCAGTCTTGCGTGATATATAAAAAACAAAAACAAAAAAAAATTACCCTCAAATTTGAACTGGAAACCGTGACATAGCAATGATTCTGAAAAAAAAAGCATTACTGCAAAGTCAAATTGCTCAAAACTTAATGTTTTATGTCATGCCAATCATATTTTATAGTCTTAAAGTATAAAGCAGCTTAAGACTTTGTGAATTTTTTTTTTTTTTTTTCACTTGTGTTTCCGTGTATCCAGTACATTTGTGTTTGTGTCATAAAATGCCTGTGTTACCGCATTGACACTCAACAGCATAGCATGGCTACATAGTCGCACTGCAAAGAACAAACAGAGCAGAGGAGTTTGCATCACTTTGGTGTCAAAATTATGATTTGGAAGCCTCATGAATACTGTATGTAACCTAAACAGGTGTTTCCCATTTCCAGACAGGAGGAAAACATTGGTCCTCTTTTTTAAATGGTTCTTTTTCTTTTTTCTTCCTTTTTTGCTTTTCTTGTATTTGTTTCTGTATCATAACTGTCTATGGTTTTTGCATAAAATGCATAAGGGTTTTGGGATGTAAATGGAATTTTATTCATATTTTGTCCAAATACCTCTTGTAATTTGTATCAGAATTCTTGTACAATTTTTATATTAAAGATTTATCAGTCACTGGCCATTTGACGTCACACTTTATTTATCTGTGAGGGACAGGGGCTTTAAAATGTCATCACATTTTAGCGTAGTGGCCTAAAAGTAGTGGAGTAGGAAATTTTTACCGAGAAGTACAGGGACAATGTGTCAATCAAGCCATTTTAACAAGACACTGTGATTTCAGCAGGTTTTACTGGGCTCTTTTAATTAGCATATGATAAAAAAATCACTGGGGAAAAGGCTATCTTGACCAATTAGTGGACGATTAGATTAATAGAGTTACTGAAAGATGTACCGGCATGAGGAGTAGGAGCTGCTGGTGTTAGCAAATTAGCGAGAGGGTCACTGGAGGAGGGAAACTATAAGGACATACGGTACCTTTGTCTGCTCATATGCTGCAGTTCAATGAAACTGCCTTTTGAAGGGCCTTTAAGTTATATTGTTTGCCAGTTATATACCCAGCACATTCAAAACTGGCCTTCACAGAGGGGACTAAAACTGCTACTTTTCTGCAAACCTTGATTATATTTATTGACGACTAAACAAGGAATTCAACATCAGTTCAAAAAAAAAAAAAAAAAAGACAGTGACATAAAAGACGAAAATCAACATAAGTCGACATAATGAGGGATCGTTTGGAAGAAGCGACCTGTGCTGACATCATTTACTGTGACTGGTCGGGTCACGTTACAACTTACATGTGCTTCAGCTTGGATGTTTTCTCTGGTAACCAACCGGAAACATAATGCCCTCTCCCTCCCCTCTGTGAAAGTGAAGGAGTGACACAGGGCTCATTGACCTTGAATTAGACACCATCTCTCTTTGTCGCACTACAGTTGCTTATCCCATGTCATTGCTGATAGCCCCACAAAACAAACACACACATAGCACACACAGCATTTCAGAATATTAGAGCTGGGTGGTATTGATTATATGGAAGGTCTAGTAAGAGATATTCCCCCACTGCTTGAAGATAGCCTGTGTACCCTTCTCAACACACACACACACACACACACACACACATACACACACATATCCTTCCTTGGTGACACCAACTCCCCAAAGGGAAGTTGTGAGCTGTCTGCCACTACGCTGACCTACCTGCTACATACCTGAACATGTTCCAGACGGCAACAGGCCATCGATTGGCCTTGAAAATCACACCGGCCCTCCGCTGACCTTTGAGAAGCGGAGCTCTCTGCTGCGGGGGGAAAACATGCAGACAGACAGGCAGGCAAACAGACAGACAAGAAGATCAGGGCAAGCTTTGTTGTGTCTGAACTGGAAGGAGGTGGGGCAGAGAGGCTGACAAGAGGAAAATGTCCGTCAGTCCAGTCCATCTGACGGTGTGTCTGTGTGACCTCTGAGGTTTCCTGGATTAGTAATTACTTTGCTGTCAATCCACGGGAAGAGCCTGGGTCTTTGTGTCAATGATAGACTGGGTCTTTTTTAATAGAGCTGAAACGTCGCTTTACACAAGTAAATTTCCCATTAATTTTCCCATAGGGAATTTTATTATTAGCCTTAACGTTTTAACAGTGTAGGGTAAAGTAGATTTACAATGAGATACCAGATTGTTCATTGATTCATGCATTGTGTTAACTAGCCCATTTCCATTCAGAGGCATAAGGCATTCGAGCCTGTCCCAGCATGCACTGGTTAAAAGCAAACACCACGTTTGACACAAAGTTAAGAGATACACACAGACACACATCTGGGTGATTTAGAGCCCCCAACACATGAATTTAGATGTTTATTAATTATGAGTCTTTAGAATGTGGGAGAAAACCAGAGCAGCTAGAGGAAACTGACACACACACGGGGACAACATGCAAACTCCACCCAAACAGGGGCAGGACACAAGCCCCAGACCTTTCTGTGGGGTTACAGCACATGAAATCATCAGTTCATCCGATCTCAACTTAATTGCTAGGAAATTGTGTTTTATTCCTGGGTGAAAGAAACCCTACACTACCATTCCCAAGGGTCATGGGTACCATAGCAACCTGCTCCAAAGTTGCATGTGGTTGGTAGCCAGCCCAAAAGTAGCATCATGGTAGCTGATGTCTATTTATATTATATTATATCAGTGGCCATACCTTTTTTAATAGAATTGTTGTGTTGTTTTTTTCCTAAATCATTTGTTATAAGCTTGTGATTCATTCCATAGCTAGTTGGAAAAAAATCCTACAACTCTTTACAGTATATGATGACTTTGTGATTTGTCTATGAAAGAAGATTTACTTTCAACTGGGGCCAAAAGGAGACGGGAACGTTTCAGCTCTATTAATTGATCCAGCTGTGAATACATGATACAGCACAATGGGTAGCCATACATGTGATTATTAAAGGGGGAAAAAAAATATGATTCTCACATATTTTTGACATACAGGATTCAAAGGCAAAATTGAACATTGCATGTGTTGAATTGGAAAAAAAACTTGTTTCCCTTAAAAAAAAAAAAAAAAAAAGAAATTGTGGAGGGAAGTGTTAATAAAGGTTAATTCTTTGTTTAAGGCACACACAGGTAGGATACTATTTTCCCACAACTAGAGCAGAGGTCAAACACTGTGGCTGAATTATGATGATCAGGCCGTGTTCAAGTCTACTGCCTAATCCCCACAGTTTATCACTGCATGTAATTTTTAGAGCAAATGAGGACTACTGAGGTGTGCGGCTGAGGGAAAGAGAAATTGGCAAAAGGAAACTACAGAGGAAGAGGACAGCTCTCCAAGAAGAGCTGCCAGTTCAGCAGGACTGTGTTTTCTGTAAGGCTCTTTAAAGAAGCACTTTATCAAGAATGGCATGTGCGAGGGGGAAACATCTGCCACCGGGAGCTACTGAGGGCCGGACACGCAAATGTAGTGGCAAAGGAGAAGACAGCTACTGTTTTGAAGCACCAAAAGAACGAAAGAAAGAACGAAGAAAGAAAATGGTAACATTGCCGTTGCATTATTGTGCTCGTCAGAGTTAGAAGAAAAAATGTAGTATCGGCTGGTAGCTATCACCATTTCCAAGTTCAAAAGTTTAACCAGTGGGTACAGTAAGATACGGTTTATATCAGTATGAAAAGTTATTGTCTCTGAGAATAGAAACAGAGCCAGACAGTATTGCAGTGTTCTGTATGAAGCTCTTTTTTCTGAAAACGGATTTAAAAAAAAAAAAAAAAAGTGTTGGTCCTGACTTAACATTTAGTACAGGTATTGCTGCATGGTGACGCTAAATCCATATGGTTCTACAGTCACTTGGCCTAATTGTATTTTCTGATTTGGTTTCTTAGAACATTTGAAATGAATGGAAATAGGCTTGGCATCCATGCACAGATACAGACACACACACACACACACACACACACACACACACACACACACCATTCATTCATTGCACTGCAAGCAGAAATCAATGTTCATTGAGGACTAATTGATTGTAATTGCACACTATAATTAGAGGGTAAATTACCAGAATTTGGAGGGAAAGATCAGAAAAGCTTTTGTATCACTGCTTCATCCCAGAGCTGCACCAATTTATCAGTTAATTTAATTATCCATCTAAAATGTAACAATGAAGAAAGAAATTTGTCTACTTTTGAAGGGTACAATAAATTATTATATATATAGAGAAAAGAAAGGCGGTGATAAATCTTAGTCAAGTGCTGAGGAAACGTGAAGGCGACTAAATAGGCTGGTGGCTCCCGATTCCTTATAAAAACTCATCCGTGGTAACATGAGCCTTGGCTAGGATGGACTGCGTCCACATATAAGACTTTTTACTGGGCCATATTGATTTGGTTCTACACCAGTGAGGCTTGCAATGCTGGCTAATGCTATTGACGAGCCATCAGTCTTGTCCAGAAGTGTGGAGGCATGCAGCTCTTTTTCTGAGGCTAACCAAGGAAGGAAGAGAGGAAGAGGAGAAAAGAAGGAGAGAGGAAAAAAAAAACATCAATGGACAGTGATGGAGAGTGGGGAGGAGGGCGAAGATGCAAGCACAGCAGACAGACTCAGACCCCTGTCCATGGTTTGGGAACACTAAATTAGAAAAAAGACAAAAGGGATGAGAGAGGGAGAAACTGTAAACAGCCGCATCGATCCAACTAGTGTTGGGCAAATCAAACCATTACAGCCAGAGTCTTATGCTCTGGAGTTGAGGGAGATAGTGTGAACATCTATACACTTCCCTAGTGGGGAGAAAAGTTTGCACCAGCACACACTGGACCTCTTTTAAAATTGTTGGACTCACTGACTCTTTAGTCTGCTCTCCTCACTAAATCACAAGGTGGATATGCTGTGGGACAGGAAGGGGTTAACTCAGGAGAGGGTGGAAGGGAGGATGAAAAAAGCCCTCTGGCAACCCAGGGACAGAGGGAACGCTGAACTCATCACAAACCCCTCTCCTGGCGTCCGCCAGCACGTAATGACCCCAACAAGACGGGAATCCCTTTTAATTAAAGTGAAGGGAGATCAGTTAAGCAGATGGTTGCCGACAAATATTAGGGGAAATAGAATGTTTAATGGTCTGTGCACTTATCGCAGGCTATTTTCCACACCCAGCCCCAAACTGATAAACAGGACAGGGCCTTGTTAATCAACCTTAGAACCTTTAAAGCCCGAGATAAGAAAATAATTCGGGATCTTTGTAAATTAGCTCGAGATGTGGCTAAGACTCTGGCCCCTTGCGTACTCAGGGCCAGACTGCCAGGGAGGGAGGAGAATTTCTATCAGTGTAATAGCTTTGGTGCCATGGTGAAGAAGTTTGGGGGAAAAAAGTACTTTTTCCAGGGGATAAAAAGATATTTTTTCCAGCTTTTTCCTGAGTTTTTATTCCCCTTGTGGTTTGACCCTCTTGCCACCACCCTGCTGTGCTCTTATCAGTGACACAAGAGAGTCACCCGCCTCGGTGGAAATAATCTAAACAGAGAGGCGGGGAATCAGCAGCGCAAGCCAGTGGCCTGTATGAGCAGGTTAACAGGCCCTCACCCCTTCAAGTCAGGCACAGGTAGGGGTGGCCCGTGTTTATTTTGCAGACGATGGATTGAAGAGGAAGAGATTATCAACTATGGCAGCGCCACAGGCTGCTGTGAGAACACAATAGCAGCTACTTTTGTGCTACACAAAAAGCCTTAAAATAAACAGATAGCAAAAGTTTTACTGTAGATATTCCATTGCAATTATTTCAAAATCAAAGAAAATTTTGCCACTAACCTGTTTTCCTAATTTCTTTGAACTTACATTGCGCAGATTTGGGTATACGATGACATCACTTCACTTCATGCCATTATCTTCAAAACAAAGAGGCAATAATGATTTACTGGTCAAAAGCCATTAGTTAGTTCCAAATAAAATTTGGAACCAATTTTCATTTAAATTTTAGGCATAAAAGCCAATCTCTGAATAATATTCTGCAGTATTACAATACCATTCTAACCTCACTGAGCAATCCACATTTATTCTGTTTTAAATTTATGAGCAAATTTATTTGCTTCACTGATTGACTGATTTAGTTATTTTCTCCCCCTTTTGGAGTGCAAGTGTGCTCTGCAAATTCATGCTGCAATGCACTAAAACTAAATAATACAGCTGAGGTCATTAGTCCACTTATTGGTTTTGTAAAGAAATCACCCACCTTGTTTTTCAGTCATGTTTGTGTTGCTCTTATTATCATCTGTTGTGGCCGGTAGTAATCTCAGGCAACTGACCTCCAAACCAAGTTGTCCTCAGTGACCATAGATTTTGAAACTAAAACAAATTTTGCCAATTCAAATTTTCCCCCTTGTACATTTTACCTTTCCTTAAATGAAAAACACATTTGCTGAACTCAGCCCTACCTCTTCCCACAACCCCTTTTTTTTTTTTTTTTTTTTTTTTTTTTTTGATCACGCAAAGCAGAACCATACTTCCATATAGCCAGCATTCGGAACATTTCTGTTTTACCGGTTAGCAATGTTGTTGTTCTAAGCTTCTCCGTTGTTTCCTCCCTGGCTGCCTGGAAAAGGGACACCGGATTGAAGGTAATTACATCGAGAAATGCAGAGATTTATCAGTGCTTGTGGTTTGGGACCTTAAATGGGCCTGCTGACGATTTTCCCTTAAAGTAGGCCACTGTGGAGCTGGCAGGTTCTGGTCGGAGCCCCAACACCGGGCTTGAAGGCTCAGAGTGTTGCCATATGTTGGACCTCACTGGTGCCAGCAGCAAATGTGCTGAACAACGCGACTCAAACCATGAACTCCGTGCCTTGGCAGAGGGTGTGCACAGGGGCTACTTGCAGGAGTAAAGGAGTAAGCACTTAAAAAAATGACAGAAACGTGTGTATGTGTATGTGTGTGTGTGTGTGTGCGTGTGTGTGTGCATATGCATGGGCAATTCTGTCTACCTGTGTCTTTCCAGTGTCCGACTAACAGCACATTGCACCCCTCCGTTTCTTCAGTTATGCGTTTTTAATGTGCACCCACACCCACGCAAACATACACATAAACACACCCATATGCGTGCGCACACACACACACACACACACACATGCACACACATACTCACACATTCTCACACACACATCAGTCTGAATATCCATGGAGAACATCCCGGATTGCAATGGGTCACACCTGGTTATGCTTCTTCCCTGTCTCCCCTCTCTCTCTATTCTGTAGTTCCCACACCGGCGGCATCTGGAACCTATTGGCGGCAGAGTCACACCGAGCCATAAAGCCCTCAAAGGCTCACAAACGCACTAGGGGTAGAACGTCAAACAATGTTGGCCCAACAAGCTGCCAACAGACACAATGCGTCTTGAACCTGAACAAACCCCACTGCTCATTTTTTATCCTCTCTTTCTCTCAGTGTGTCTCTCTCTTTCGCCCTCTCTCTATTTCTCTCCTTCTCTCTCTCAAACACCACCTGGGAACAAGTCGAGGGAGAATTTTACATTTTTACCCCTAAATGGAATTGGTACTGACGCTGAGGGAGCTAAAGGCAGCTCAGGCGACTGAGACCGTGGAGAAACAGATACTGAAGGAGCCAGAAACTTGCTGTCAGAATATCCTGTAATAGAAACTGAAAGCGGCTGCACTAAACCTGGTGTATTTAAACACGGGCAGTCGGGCCGGCTGGATCTAACTGAGGCTTTAAGCAGATGTCCTCAGCAGTTGCTGTCCTCTGCCCCATGGTGTCACCAAGGGGTTAATGACTAGTTATACCACTCAATAGATAATGTGATCTGTTCTGGATGGGATCTCAAGAGCACGAATTGTCACACAGCCATCCTTTTAGACATGCGAGCAGAGGGAGTGGGGGCCATCCTGTCACAGCCTTGTAATGCTCTTATTGATTCTCCATATCTGTTACGGAGGCTATGAAGGGCGACCCAAATTCGATATGCTTTTAATAGGGGCCAAGTATGGCAAACAACACAGTGCCTATCAAAATGGAAAACTAGCTGAAATGATGACAGCACGCAGAACAAAGCCTCAGCAATTGAGCAATTAAATAAAACTGAAGTATGTTACGTGTAGTTTGTCTGGCAAGTCCCTAGCATGCTTTATATATTGCCTTTTTTCTTCCTCCCAGCGATCTCTTCCCTTTTTGATTTCTGGGGCATAAAAATTTTTTTGGCCAGTGTGTACGCACACAAATCTGTGTTGGAGCTATGTCAAACCAGCATTTTATTGTTAACAAATGCTGCCTTTGATACTGGCTACAATGGGCGATACTTCACTGTTTGTTTGTGCTGGAGGTGAAAATGAGTTGCTAACATTTGGAAGGGAAGGCTTGTGAAATATAACGCAGCAACAAAAAATGGCACTCTTTAATGTCGTGCAGGAGCCGGCAATGTTTTTCCACTCATTAGAAGGACTTTGAAGTGGATGTCTGAAACCTTAGCTTGGGAAATCTGACAGAGACGAGATTGTGGTGCGTACTTTCTTCTCCAAGAACACCGCGATTCAAGGTAACATATCCACATCTTATTAACTTGTGGTATACTTACCAATTGGATGCAGGCAGACTGTGGTATTAGGCAGTAAAGAATCTGATCATGTTGCCCATAGTATAAAATACAGTAGGTCTACATGGGGAGATAAATACAGCTCTGTCAAATTTAATTTCACTTCACAACGACAACCACAACAGCATTATTAAAAGAAAAAGGGCAGATTTTGTCTGAGAAGATGCATAAGATCCTTGCTGGGCTCAAGTCCTACGGACTCCAACGAGGGGTGCTGCAGAGTCTAGCCTCTTCTCTGTCAGACCCCAGGGTGCTTTCTAAATTAACTGGGACGAGTGGATTGTTAGAGGGATGACCCTTTCCCTATTCACCCTGTTTCTCCTCCTCCTCCTCCTCCACACACACATGCACACACACAACCTTCATCACACATACACACTCTGAACGTCAACCACTAAGCCTCAATAAATCTGATAAGCCACCCCGGTGGCTTCTGTGGCCAATCGGCGTACAGAACAACATGGCCGGTATCAGGCAGCTGCAAAGCCCTCGTCAAGCGGGACTTCAAAGTGCTCTGAAGGGGCCGTGCTCGCACCCCTGAAAGCTGGCCCGTCTCTCGGCTCTCCCTTACCCCACCCCAGCTCCCATCCCCTACCCCCATGCCTGGGTGATGTCATTATTGAAGTCTTTGGCGTGGTATCCGAGGAGTAAGTTACCATTGACAGGTTCAGAGCCTGGCTGGCTCACCCATGAGGATTCATGACTTTGAAGCTATTGGCCTTAAGCTGCGAATTATTCTTTTCAGGCTCTCTCTGCTCTACCTACGGCTTTAATCCACACCCTCCTTCTCCTCAGCATAGCAGAGCTCCACCAGACAGCACCCACTAGCCCGTGCGCGCGCGCGCGCGCACACACACACACACACACACACACAGATCGAGAAAGAAAGAGAGAACGAAAGAGAGAGAATGAACTCCAACACACGTTCACTCACTTTCCTACATATCTAAATAGAGTGCACATACTTTATTGAACATCCCCCTCGCCCCTCTCCTCAGTACAGTAAAGTTAATAACAGCAGTACCAGGCTCCAGCAGCACCAGCTCTTAGCCCCAGCCCATCCATTCCTCACTCCCTTCATCAGCACTTAGTGGACATCTGTGCAGTGCCAGCCCTCTCCATATGCCACAGCGGTCAGAAGACAAACGACCATGTCAGAGTAGTGGCACGCCTAAATGTCTGATGCCACCCAGGGGCGCGGGGTGGGTGTGGTGAGGGACATAGACAGTGAGAGGGCCAGGCCCAGTTTGTAGCGGGGTGGGTTAGCAAGGCTTCCAGCACACAGAGGAAGGGGCAATAAGTTATCTAAACTGGAGACATGTGAAATATTTGAATTTGCTTTCCATTAGAAAACAGGGCTCACTTGCAACGTCAGATCAAGATGCTGAATAAAGAAATAGAAGAGGTCAAGTCCTTAAAAACAATCTTAGATGCACAAGTCAAATTTGATAAACATGTAAAGAGCTCAAAAAAAAAAAAAAAAAAAAAAAAAAAGTAAAAGACCAACCTTAACCGGTTCAAATTAATCAGGGACTACATTCCCACTCAGACAGCCCAGTTATTTATACATGCTATGATTTTCTCTAATATTTCATATTTTATGACAGTATGGACCCAAACATCACAATCTACAATCAAACGCCTCACATTCTAATACAGTCAGGCAAAAATAATGGACAAAAACCCTGACCAACGGTATCATTGTCATACACTGAAAAGATACAATTTACTTAGCTTTGAGAGCTTAACTCGTTTTTGCTTTCTCAAATTAGTTTTCAAAAAGACTTAACAGTCCAGCCTCAGAGCCTCTTTCCAGATATAAAGACAGTAATAGAGTAAACGGAGCACAGTGAATGGCAACTGCAAAATATCACATTGTAGATCTAAATTTGGACAGTCAGTTTTCTCCATAAAAACAACAACAACAACAACTACAACAACAAAAAACTGTCAACTCTGGAACACATAAACAAATGAAATCAAATTAATGTGTGTGTGTGTGTGTGTGTGTGTATATATATATATATATATATATATATATATATACACACACACACACACACACATATATATATATTTATATTTATTTATTTAAAAAAAAAAAAGTTTAACTGATGTCTAAAAACAAACCAGAGCTGTACACATTTTAGCTGATTGTGTTAGAGATTAATGAACAACTGTTGTTTTTTCTTTTATCTCTTTTTTCCCCAAACTGTACTTGACATCCATACACTCACTTTAATTGGAATGCCAAATTGCATCATCCATATCAAATGAAATTCAAGTAAATAAAAAATACAGATAACTCCATAATGGCTCATGTAGCTGACAAGGCCTGTGTAGAAATCTAGACCAAAAACAGAAACTAAAACATCATACACTAGCTCTGACCATTAAACCAGACACTGACTTTGGAGAGAAAC
The DNA here is from genome assembly GCF_902150065.1 of Myripristis murdjan. NCBI lineage: Eukaryota > Metazoa > Chordata > Actinopteri > Holocentriformes > Holocentridae > Myripristis > Myripristis murdjan. The sequence continues at coordinate 24,836,344 of NC_043980.1, forward strand.
AAATCTTGTTCTTAAAAAATAATGTGGAGAAGACAACATTAAAGGAAACTTAGTAGCCTCTCATATTACAGGTCATTTTTGCACCACATAACGGCCTGCATACTTTAAGAAGAAATTGGCAAATTGGTCTGAATGATTTCATACGGCGAGGAATAATCCACCGAGGTGTAAAAGATGAAGATAATGAGTCAGGAAAACATAAGGTTAAATTTGTCATACTTGAAACCCAAAGCTGCAGAAGGGGTTTCAAGTGTAACGCTATGACTCACAAATCGCCCCACATGCTCCAAACGCACAAATCTGTGTCCAGTCCATGCTGAAGAGAGAAAGATGGGATGGAGGGAGGGGAGGTGGGGTGAGAGATGAGAGAAGGTGTGTGTGGAAAAATAGGGGAGGAATAGCAGTATTCCCTGGGCAGCGGGCTCTGGCGAAGGAACTGAGAGGTGTTTTGGCTTGTGTTGCATTCGGGGAGAGAGCAGCGTCTCCCAGAAGGAGGCTATAAAAAGACAAAGGAGGCAGGAGGCCATGTGGAGAGACTGTTGAAAGGGAGCAAACACCCACTCCATAATCCTACCACTGCCACCATCACCACCACTGGGAGAGAGAAAGACACGCACACACACATGCACTCAAATTCCTATCATATAAATGCCCTGCTAAATTTCTATCACAAACACAAGTACACACTCACGCACACTCAAACAAACTCATACCCAAGCATACACAGTGCAAGTTCAAGTTTCAGCTTTATTTGTCCCAAAGGACAATTGGTTTTGTATCAAGTATTAAACACAACATTACATCAAAAATGTAAGACTGACAGGCACAATAAACAACAGACACTCAGTCGCCAATACAAGGTGTCAGGGTTTCAGGCAAGCAGCACAAAACAAACACTGTACTGTGTGCATACAGTTGGAGCTGAGCAGTCATTAGCACCAGTTACTGATGTAAAAGATGAAAATAGATATCAGCATCAGCTCTGAGGATCTTAGTGGGGAACCTGAGACATGACTACACACCAAGGTCTCAAAAACAAGGCTTTCACACGCACACACACACACACACACACACGGACACACGAACACACAGAGATGAACCCTTATGCCTTAAGTCATCACTGACAGTTCAACAGACACATACACAAATATATAAAAACAAACAATCAGACACCCAAAACACATGGTGGTTTTACACACTAGTACTGAGCATGCCCCCCCACCCCCCACCCCTTCCGCCCCCAAATATCTGAACCATGAGGTAAAGTTGGCTGTCTTTTGTGGACAACAGGCATAAAATGTAAGTCTGAATTCCTGATGCAATACAAATCAAAATCAAATGAATCCAAAGCCCTTTTCTGCTTTGTTTTATTCCTCCTGTCTTGGCCACAATGGCCAACGTGTCCAGTCAAAACATGGGAATGTGATTTGAGTGAAGGGGATGAGACATCTGAGAAAGAGAGAGGAGAAAAAAAAAGGACAAAGAAAAAAAAGAGAGACGTGCCACATCCAATACTGGATATTTACGTGTAAAATGTGCTCTGTAGCTCTTTCCCCCTAACAGGTCCATGGGAATGTAATGCTCTGGCCTTCTGCCTGGGTAAATGTGTTCCCTATGTGTGGGCTCACTAGCCCTCCTTGTTGTCTTCACTAGAGAGGAGAGCAAATGGACAAGGTGCAAAAGAAAGGTGCCTCTGGTTAAAGAGCTTTTTCTACTCTTACATATGTGGGGAGCGAGAAAGAAAGGGCGAGAAAGAGAGAGGCAGAGGTGGGGTGGAGCGAAACAGAAAAGCCATGGCTCTGTGGTTGAACCTGATTGTGGGAGGTCCAGAAACCCCCACCACCGCTATTAAATGCCTTTGGAACATCCCGACTGGCTTTTAAACAGAGCTGCAGAGGGTAACTGGTGGATATGGAGGAAACTAAGCATGCCCAGAAGGGGGGGATGTTGTGAATCGCTGGGTGTCCATGACCTGGCACTGCTCTAGCCCTCCAGCTCATTGTTCTGGGCCCAAGAAATCCTTTATAAGCCCATTAGAGTGTGAATTTTACCAATCAAATTGGAGCATCTAGTACTAACGAATGCTAGCATTGTTTTTTATTGCTGTTTGGGCCCTCCTGATGCAGGCCTGATGGACTGTGTGGTCAGGCTGTTAGCCATTACATTGACAGGCATGCACACGTTCCTACATCTGGCCCTTTGCTGCACTAACACAGCAAGCCAATTACATGTTGTTGTTCTTTTTGACATATAATGTTTTCAGTAATCAGATAATTGCTCGACCCTCAAACTCCCCCCACCCAAACATTTTTTTCCCTCTGTGTGCATGTGTGTGTGTGTGTTGCTGCCGAAATAATGTGGCAGGCAGCTTTCTTCTAGATGAATTTCAAAACTGCTTCATCAGAGCATGAAAGGAAAGATAATCAAAAGTTTGTCTGGTTTGTCTATGTGTGTGCGCATGTGTAAGTTATTTAAGCTTTAGGTCTTTCAAGATACAACTTTACAGATGTATAGGGAGTGCGAGTAAATTATGAGAGAGAGGAAAATATAATTACTTTTTGTTAAGATGTGGAAATCCTCACTCAAAATTCGACACTGTTCCGCTTTCAATCATGCGTCCACACATGCACAGAAATTTCCCCGACACATGCTCTCCATGGCAAGAATGTGTCAGTTTCTAAATACTTGCATGTGAAAATGGCCACAATGTATGCAGGATGTGTAAAAGCCCAGATGAAGGGAGGAGATCTCCTGATTGAGTCATGTAGCTGCATACTATCTGTCAAATCAACCAGCATGTGCTGATCTGCACCCACAACTGCTGGAAATCTGGAGATTTCCAAACATGCTCAACACTCGAATCTAGAGCACACCACAATTTTGCAATTTAACCCGAAATACTTCACACCCTCTTAAGGACATAAACATTATTCTTGGAAGAAGCATGCATTAATGAAACGTAATATCGAATGGTCAGGATGAAACCATAATCTGTCTTTAACAACAAACCGTCTTTCTTCTCAGTTTTTTTAGCCTTGTGAAGTGCTGCGCATTTACAGGGAATATTCACAGAAACCTCAGGAATCTGCCCTTCTATGATTACGATATTTCCATAAAACTACATGCAGTCATGCCATCTCTCTAAGGCATGCAGCTGCCATGCATTTTTAGGAAAAAAATATAGAATTAGCCACATGGAAATATGGAATTTTATGGGAAATCTATGTATAGATCCCTCCATATCTGAGAAATGTTTAACCTTATATAGAAGTCCCTCTCATCATGAACAATTGCCATCTACACGTAGAGCTTCCCAGTGGCTAGGATAATTGTAGCGCTAATTGTAGTGTGGTGTCTGCTGGTTGCCAAGAATAGACAGTGCAATGTGGCCTGGTGTCTTGTGGTTTGTTTCTGGCCTAGATAGCCTGATAGGAAAGATGGGAGGGCATTGTTCTCATAGAATTGAATTAAACAGCAAACACTGTTTGTGTTTTTTGTCACAATTTCCTGTTTGTTAGTAGTCCCATTAGGGGTGCTTCTAGTAGACTGTAGTCTCTTTTTCTTACATACACAAACACACACACATAAATACTATCCCTCTCTTTCAGTGTGTGTGTGTGTGTGTGTGTGTGTGTGTGTGTGTCTCACTCTCTTGCACTCTCTCTCTCTCTCTCTCAAACACACACACACACACACACACACAGGAAAGAAACTGTCTATTTTATGCTCTACAGATGAAACGCATTAGCGGATGCATGGCAAGGGACACTGAGGGAGGGGCAAAAAAGCCCTTCTCAGTTCCAACGACATCAGCATTTTTTCCGCAAATTTGCAATTAGTCTTAAGGGCCAGTGTAAATTAGGTCTCCTGACAAATGAGCTACTGGGACAGGACAAGAAGTTTCAATAAATCTGAGAGGCTGCTCAGGGCAGCGGCGTCCTCTCCTCTCCAGCAGCCAGAAAGAGTCCCAGCAGGCAGTGGGGTGGGGGGTGGGGGGATCCTTAGTGCAAGCCCAGAGAGGAGCACTCGCCACTGGGATTCTCTAGCCTGAATTTCAGCCTCTATCCTCTCAAAGGGAGACTGTTCCACAGGAAAAAAAATGGTGATGGTGATGGGAGAAGGGGGAAGGGAGATGGGTCTCAAAAGCCCCGAGAAGCAGTTTCTGATGTGGGTAAACCAGCGCAAGTCTTGATGTCTACACTCATAACTTCATGGATGAGACCACTTTACGCTGAGACACTGAGTACCGTGGTCCCATTCAGAGGAGTCTAGAGTTGCGTCTCATCAGTGTTTAAACACATTAGAGCCGAGCCAGTGCTGTTGCTGATTTGATCTGCTGCCTCGGTGGGAAGACATAAAATATAAGGTTTTATTTTTTAAAGACTGTGCAGTTCTCTGCGCATGGTTATTGATGATGCATCAACTTACAGATCTGGTCATTGCACAGGAGGGCTTCTGGACAAGTATGACAGTTAATGGAGTCGGCAGAGGAGGGCTGAGCAAGGATCAGGTTCAAATGGATTCCTGGTTACTGTCCATTTAATCCAATTGGACAAACTAACACGCCACAATAAAGTGCTGCTTAAAGTCGAGAAATGCGTTTAAAGGGGAGGCAAACTGATGACAAAGCGGGGGAATGTATGATGGGACTGTGAATAGCATTAAAGCCCCATTTGTCTGCATTACCTGGATGGAAAGGAGTAGAAACTTCCACGAGAGGGAACAGTGATGGGGGAGAACAATAATGTGGTGGCAGGAGGGACTGCTTACTAGGTTATGCGCAGATGTAGTCCAAGATTGAATTGCCAACAATTTGGATACTTGGAAAGTTCTCATTGAGACATCTGCCTCATGTTACAGCGTGATGCATACAGGATCACATTATGTGATCATGTCCCGGCTATTTGATCAGTTTCACGGTGCTGGCTTAGCAGCTGCAGCAGGGCTTCCAGCAGTGCAACTGCTGAACAACAGCAGACTCATACCAATTATTTTTAATTTCTAATATTTCTAATAAGGATATATTTAACATAATTCTGTGCTCAGAGCAGTAATATTCCTTCTGCCATCCAATTCAGTTCTGTTCAGTTGAGTTCATTTTGATTTTGGTTATTTTGGTTCAGTTCACTTGTAATCAGTTTAATTCAACTGAGTTCAGTTCAGTTCAGTATTTTGTCATTCCATCATATGTGTAGAGTGAAACTGAAAAAACAAAAAAAAAAAAACAAAAAAACTTTCTGCAGACGTCATACCCTATATGACATTTAGATAAAAGACAACATAGTGCAACAAAGCAATAGCAGTTTATGTCACATTTAGAATGAAATAAAGATCAGCAGCTAAAAAAAAATGAAGCAACAGAGAGAGTGTAGAAAGAGAAGTCATGGTGACAGTGCAGTAAATCAGAGACATGATTAGTTTTACTGGAGGAGGTGGGGTAATTTAATAATTACCAGAGCATCTCCGCTATTTTACTCCTGTCTGAATTCACCATCTCTGCAAATTTTACAGACTGTGCACTCCCATCATTTACCTTCTGTGAAAATAGCCCCAGGTAATACTAATCCTGTGTGAATGCAATTCCTTGTAAAATATTGTGCCACTTGCTGTCAGATATAACATTTCTTGGTTGTATTCTTTGAGATCTTCTGATAAGGGAGTGGACACCCTTGGAAGGTCATGGCGTAATTATTATCCAACTGTACGTAGAAGACAAAAAAATCTAGACCATCAAAAGATGTTCAAAAGTTGATCAACTTGTCAGAGGGGTGGTGCCTGTGGCAGTTTGGTTCAAAGGTCCATTATTCTGAAACCCCAATAGTCTGAGAAAATGTCCCATTGGGCCAAAAGACCATTAGTCTGCTGGCCTGTTATCCTGAAAAGAAACCCTCATTATGTCAAAAACCAAAATAGTCCAAAAAATGTGCACTCTGAAAACCGGGGTTAGGAGAATTTTAGTCAGGAATTTCCTCAGGTTAAAGTTAGGGTAAACAGGGGTGGATGCATTACTCGGCAGGGATACAAAACTTGGCATAACACTGCATGTCACTGAACTTAGTGTATATTTTCGGAGCAATGGGGTTTTCAGATCAATGGGCATATTTTTGCGGGATAACGGGCTGTCAGACTAATGGGCTTTTGGTCCGATGGGACATTTTCGGACTGTTGAGGTTTTGGAATAATGAGCCACTGGACCAATGGCATGGCATCCAGCAGTTTTAGGTGAGATAATTTTCTGCAGGCAATAGGTTTATAATCTGTATCGTTTGCTACAGTAGGACTATGGCTGAATAGCCTATCTACATATCTTGTTTTATTAATCAAAATAAATTTTTCAATTTTGGGTAAACTAGCAGAAAACTAGTCAATGTGCTCATCTCTGTTTTTACTGAGACTAATTACAGATATATTTCATCCCACCTGAACAGGCTAAATGCATATAGAGGTTCTGTGCTAATTGTTACTTTACAGACATTATCCTGAAAATTTAGCCCATCCAAAAAGGGCTGAGGATATGTGTACTGTCTGCAGCCCTGCAATACTTGGCTGCTGCTGAGCCAGTTGTGTTCTGTAGACAATACAGACTGACACAAAGTCAAGCTGATAATTAAATTAGATGCGTTGCGGCAATCCTGAGATACACCAAATCATTAACACATGTAGTAGGAGGAAGGAGGCTGTCGTGAGAGACAGTGCAAATGCTCAGATCAAGTCTGGAGCCTTCCACTTCCCTCATATTCTATGTAATAAAGCTTAACGACAAGTAAAACATTAATGATGGCGGTGTAAAATGGAGAGGAAAGGGGTGATTCCAGTAAGCCTTGCCACTGATCCGTTGACTTTCTTCCTGGAGTTGGTCCCGCACATTATTTTCAGGAGGGAGAAATAAAAGAGGGGAGGGAGAGCATGAAGACTTTTCCAGTTTGCTGTTTGCCCATCCATTATAACTATAAAGGCTTTCACACAATTCCTTTGATGCACATCATTGATACATGCTCCAGGGGCTTGTACTGCTAGCATGGGAACAGTCTATCTCAGTGACAGCTCCACAGACTCACTACCAACATGTGCACACACATACACATGCACAGAGAGGCAGCTGTTTTAAACCATTACACCTTGTTTAGATGTGGAGATAGAAAAATGTTTCCAGATAGTAAATGTCTCCAGTGGATCTGTGCGATGCCATGTCCCCTTAACTTGCAAAAGACATTTAAATGCAACTAACAGTCCATTTCTGCAGCACATTAACCTGCAGTTTAGGGATGAAATCTCCCTCTATCTCCTTCTCTGGCTGAGGCTTCGCCAGTCCAGTCCCTGTCCTAATTGAGTCAGCTCTCCTCTGCTGCTTGGACCTTATCGTATCACGCTTTCTAATTGACCTGTGCAGCTTCATAAGACAATGCGCCAGGAGCTTGACAAAAGTTATTAATTTTCACTTTGTCCAAGGCTCTGTCCCAATTAGGTCCCCTGGCTGGGGCCGACGGGGCGGCTAACGTGATTACAGGACATGCTTATTAGTCTGCAGCAGCAGAGAGGGGCAGGAGGAAAACCCTAAATGAGAACATACAACCTATCAACCTATCGGGTGATTACTAGAAGTCAGCAGCACACTGGGACTACTCTACTCTACTCTACTCTATTCTAGTGTGTTTGCAACCTCCCTCTCTCTCTCACAAACACCTCCCGTCTTTGAGGTGAGGTGTTTCATTCAAGGACAAAATCTCTCTCAAGCACACACACTCTAAAATTTATTCAGGTACCCGACTGGTTCAAAACTTTGGCTCAAAATCCATATAATCTTACATTAAATCAAATCTTGCTATAGTTTTACAGTGTAGTTTTACCTTAAAAATCTTTAAGGACTTCAGGTCGTGTTGGTTTTGACATGTTGTACATTTACTGAAACACATATTCCTGAATATACCCAAAAGCACACAACTACTGTATAACCCAGAAATAGCCAGCGGTGTGGCAGCAGCCATCGTGAGACTAAGGGTTGGTTAAGGAGAGGCAAAGATAGTCATGCTCAGTGGAAGTTCACCAGATGCCAGGAGCAATGGCATCACTCCAGTCCTGACTCGCAGCCCACTGACTCTGAACTAGGAATTGAGTGAAGACAGGCTTTAAAGGGAACCAATTGGGCCCAATTAAGTATAATTGCCCCAAGTCCATCACAGTTTGGTTTGCAGTTTCAACCGAGGGTTTATCCACCTTTTTCACTGTATCCTTCCATCCCTTGGTTGGTTTGACCACAGTAGGAGTCATAAAAGTAAACAAAATAAGGGACCAGATAATATAGCATTAACACTTGTTTTGAAATATTGCATACTGAGCAACATGTGTGTAACATGAAGTAGATTTCTTACAGTTAGAGTTACAATGAAATCAAAAATGACTTTTCCATCTTGTTAGCAAATTTTCAAGGTCAAAATATATACCTATTTAACAATAAACATAAAAAAAATCTTATTGCTTATTCTCTTGTATTTTTAATCAAATGCCAATAGGTTTACTTCATGGATAAGTGTCCCTGTGTCCCAAAGACATATTGTGTACCGATACAAAACACTATAGACAGTACTGACTTTCTAACCTTCCTAGTAGCCTATAGTGTTGAAGAATGCACTTCATAGTATAATTTTGGGCAAGAAGATTATATAAATTCAATGTACTGACCTTTTTTTCCTGACTGGAGATGATGCAAGATGTCCTGTGTCGAGGCATCTGGACATCTGCTGCCACCCACCAACTTTAGATTTTTTACATATAACTAGCAATCAAATACAAACATGTATCTCAAACTTATCTTGTGATTTATTTTTGCTTTTCATGAACTTTTCCTTTAACCACTGTCCCCTGAGATATTTTACATTTTTGAGATGTTTCTTGCTCCTCCCTTTCCACTATGCGCTGTATTGTGAGACAACAGTGTACAGTAACCACAATCTTAAAAAACTTATTAAAATAAGTATGTATGTCAACATGTTTGAGCATGCTACATTTTCACAGAAAGAAAATCCTGCATTCTCCATACTTGCTTGGAATGAGCCTTTAGTTCGCTTTTGGGACAGGGCCTGGATCTGTCTTGGTGACCTCATGCTGAACCAGTGGCTGTGGATAAAAAATTCCAACCCATAAAACATCATTATTTTTGAACAGTCCCACCCTTCTGTCCCTCCTATCAATTTCTCATTGCTTCTACTGAATTATGTCCTGCCCCAAAATATATTTCCTGTTTGAACAGGAAATGCATCACGTCAAGGATGCCAGATGTTATTAAAATGACGTTTCACTGTGACTTCATTTAAAGCTATTTAGCATATTAGCCTACTCCTAGAGATATGCAAGGAGCACACACTGCTGCGACTGTCAAGACAAAATATTGTAAAAATGATGTCAAGCAACCCCTTCTATAATTTAAACCATAAAAAGCAATGCTACAGTATTACCTAATTTCATAATAAAATTCACAGTCCTTCAAAGTAAAATGACCTGGATAGCATTTTTACAAGGATGGGAGCTATTTACCTGTAAGCGACATCTACCTGCTACACGTTTTTGTGGTGAAGTCTTAAGCATGTTTAAATTACCGAACATACTTTCATATACGGCTCAAATCCCAGATGTGAGCTTTAATAAATACTGGATACACCTTGACTGCAAATACACTAGATGCAGTTTTTCGGTTATGTATGGCATATTTTCCGTAAGAACATGTTAACATTTGCAGCATCAAGGATCCGAGCCAATTTTTGCTTTTCAAACTTCCTAAAAAAGTAGCTGATGTTACTTCCAAAGCAAGCCACAACAGCAGCATGCATTTTGAGCCCCCTTTCAAGTTTAGTTACCGTGCTGTCATGTTCAATCAAACAATGTTCCGAGGATTAAGACGAGAGAGGTTTGAAGCCAGCTTGTTGAAAAGGGGGGAAAAAAGAGTGATTCCTTAGATGGCGATTTCAATAGCCCTGAGTGCAAAATTACTACCGCACTACTGTGCCCTCGGGGGCTGTTTTAATGACAGCTCACAGAGATTGGCTTCACCCACCACGATTAAGGTTACCCCTCACGATCAGAGGCAGAGCAATACAAACAGTTAAGTCCAGGAAAAATAAGTGAGAGATTTGACACAAAGACACCTGCCCACTCAGCAACTCCTTGTATAGTTTCAGCTATGGGGCTTCGCCCGTAGCTACCCGGCTAACAAGTCCAAAGTCCTATAGATGATAGGAGAGTGACAGCGGCCTGGCAAGCTACCTCTCTCTGATTAATATTTCATTGTGGAACTTTGGCCCTAAGATGTATCATAGTTGTCTGAGTCTTAGATGACTTAGTGCTGAGACTACAGAACTAGGGACTTCAACACTATTTAAAATCTGTCTCTTGCAACTTTTTTTTTGTCAGCATGTGTCAAGTGTTTTTACTGACACAGAGGAGCTGCAATTTATTATTTCTTTTTTGTCACCACATTTCTTGTTCAACACAATGGAAAGTTTAACTTCCATTGCTGATACTGTTTTAATTGCATCTTTCGAAAGCCGATTTATAAAACTGCTAAAAAACATGAAAGATTATCGGTTTTCTTGTGTGTGTGTGTGTGTGTGTGTGTGTGTGTGTTTTTTTTTTTTTTTTACTGCCACTTGACTGCCACGAAAAACTGCCGAGAATAAATCATCCAGATGTATTTAAAATGTCCTTTTAATGGCCTATTAAAACCTTGTATCTAACAAACATTTTAACAAAAACAGCTGGACAACACAACAGTTTCAGAAAGATAGAAATTACTACTGTATACAACTGGGATTTTGTCTGGAAATCTACACTTTCTTTGTAGATTTTGGATCCACGATTGTAGCACCCAGCCAATTAAAGTCACATTCTGTCCTTTGCTCATCCATCATTGGTGGTTTACTGGCAGAACTCTGGGGGTAAATATTTCTCTTATCAGATTTTCCTGGCATGCATGCCTGTTATATAGTGCAATTTATCATATCCACTTACAGTACAACGTAATGAGGCATAATAAACAGGGCAAACCTTCATTTGATTATTTTCATTTTGTGGAAACTACATTTCTGAGGGTTAGAAAAAATGTCCTGTTAAGGGACCCAGTGGTGAGTGGTGTGTCTCTGTTTTGTGTCCTGGTCTGGCTCATATGAAATATGATTAAATGAGTGTGAAATCAAAAGAACTGACCCATGTCTGCGCTCTGCACTGTGTATGCCATCACCTGCTGGTCTTTCCCTCTTTTTCTCCTTCTCTCATTCTCTTTCCGAGATATGGGACAAGTCTTGGTGATGTGTCAAGCCTTTTTTTTTTTCAAGTGGTTTATTAAAATATTTACCCATGCTGCTCTGTCGCCTGCAGAAAATTAGAACGCATGGACCCACAATCAATAAGCAGCAAAGGAAAAGTCCAATTATGTGAAAGTGTAAATTATAGATTTGGTGTGATGCCAAGGACACAGACACTCTCCTGCTCTCATGCTTCCACTCCGCCTCTTTCTTTCTTTCTTTCTCTTTCTTTCCCTCTCTCTCTCTCTCTTTCTTTCTTTCTTTCTTTCTTTCTCTCCCATTCTCTCACATACACACACACAGAAGCGGCCAAGAAGAAAATATGAAATTCTAATGTTTTGAGCCACAAGCTATTTCAAGTGCATTGTGACTACATACATGTGAGACCATATTCAAATTTGGACTCTTCAGCATCAGGGTGCACATTTTTGCTGAGGGTTTATGAAAAATGCATCTATTAATTCATTATTTCGATTGAACCTGTATTATAAAACAGACCCAACACTGTAACACAACAGTGATTTTGTCTGCCTTGAGTTTCTATTTCCATAATTTAATTGAGGTCAAAAAGGCAGCTTTGAAGAAAGTCAAAAGTTATGAGGCACAAGCTTGGCCATATGTTTGCATTGACCTTTAATTTTGTGAATTGTATGTTACACAATCCTCAGCTTCCATGGGTCAACCTCAGTGATTATTCACAGCAAAAAACTAGCAGCTGTTGACTCTGACAGCCACATTCCTCTCTTGCCTCCTGCGTTTCAATTTGTCTTACAGCAAAAAGCCCTTCCGTTTTTAAATACCAAGCAGGGCTTTTTCCCACACAGGTCCTGCCGAGGTGAAGAATCCCACTCCTGCCACCACAGCAGCAGATACGCCAGGGTCTTCTGAGAGGTTAAAACATTCTGCCGATGTTGGAGGAGGAGAGATGAAGAGTAGGGGGAGGGAGGAGAAGAGGGTCTCTCTGACAGTCAGAAAACAGTCCCTCACAGCATTCGCCCCAGCCTGTGCTGCAAAAACAACACTTGAATTCCTAACAGTGAGTGCCAGGTGGTCACAAGATGAATTCATCAGGGCAATGCATAACGCAAAAGGCAGAGATTATCACATCGCTGCAGCCCTAGGGCCATGGCAGCGCGGGCTGATTGGAGACATAGAAGGAGGCCCAGGAGAGGTGCTGGTCTTCCCTCTGGCCAGCGGAGAGGTGTCGGTCCACTCCTGGGAGACATGGAGGAGGAAGGGAGAGAGAAGGGAGGGGGTGGGTGGTTCAGAGTGATGGTTCACCTCGCTACAGGCAGCCCTCCCATCGGGGCAGGAGCAGGCTAGGAGAGGCCTGAAGGCCACACACACTCACTCACACAGACACACACAGAGAAACACACACCCGCATACTGCTTTTCAAGACACAAACACACAGCAATCTTTTCTACTCCCAGATCCTTGGCAACATTCTTTCTTGTCATGGGACTTGCAGTCCCAACAAGATATGGGTTAATATCAAACAAGAGTGCTCATACGCTTTGCCACTGTGACCCCGCATTGTTTAATAGTTAAGTCTGTTGCTGCTGTACTGATGTGTGTGTGTATGTGTGTGTGTGTGTGTGTGTGTGTGTGTGTGTCTGTCTGTCTGTGTGTGGGGGGAACCATCCTTTTTGTCCAGCAAAACAATAGAGGGTTTTCAAAGAAAGTTAGAGTCAATAACAGATGCTGCTGTCATAGCGCCTCATAGTAGTCAAATTATGAAAAACTTATGTGGAATCAGTAGTGAATGTCTGTATAAACTGTGTCAGGGTGAGGGTAATATATTCACATATCTGCAAGGGAGAAGCTTTATGCACAATGAATCACAGAAACTGTTTCATGGTTAATGTCAAATGTTATAATTACAAAATACTCAGCTGTGATGGGGGTTTTACAGAGAAGCAAGAAGATGCTTGTTCAGTGAACATTCCACCAATTTAGTACATGCAATTTGCCAGGTCAACATTTGATTGTTTTTCAGTCCAACATTACCTTGTTTGGTGAATAAGTGCAAGCCAGCAGGCACAATTACAGCATCTCAGACTATGTCAACAGCAATTAATGAGTGGCTAAAAACTTCAGCTCATTTTAAGCTGTACAACAGTTCATAGCAATAACATGAAAACTGCATAGTGTATCAGCACTACACACACCACACAGGGCAAACTGCCCTTCTGTTTGATATTACCTAAAGACAAGTGTCATTATCGACTGTCATCAAGCTCTTAACTAACCTGTAGGCACCAATTTAGTGCTGCACTTTGACTCTATTAACTGAGTGGAAAATGTGTGCCAAATTCGGCAGTGTTTCTGCAACAGTTGTTAATTTTGAAAACAAACCTCTGGACAAAATGGCACATAGATTTAAGATGTAAATGTCACAACTGTAGTAAATAAATAAATAAATACATAAATAAAGAAAAGGGAAGAAAAGAAAGAAAAGAAAGAAAAAGATGTTTTAAAAATTCATCTGAAGCTTGAAAATACACAAACTATCATATTGTTTCACACAGTTTATATGGTTTTCCTTGCATTTCACTCAAACTTGAATTGTGATTTAAGGTGTTGAGTAAATTGTTAGTTGTGTCAGCTTGTGTTTGTGGCACTGCTGTTACCTGCTACATTAAAAGTTGTTTAATGCTCTTTTCAAATTAGTTTAAACAACCATTGTTTCATTGATTTACGCTGTGACTTAACTTGGTAAGCTAAGTTGCTTTTATGTACCTATAGTCATTTCAGCTGTTCCTGTTTTAGTTCAATGTATGTAATCAAATTTACAAAAAAAAAGGAAAGAAATATTATGTCAAAAAAATAGTCATGACATTGTCATTATCATGACAGCTAATGTTAGATTGGCTAAGGTGTAAGAGCTGATTTTTAAAAATTATTATTATTTATTTATTTTCAATTTTGTGATTTGATTGCTCACATAGGACAGCAGTGTTAGTGTCCCCTTATGACAAATATTTTACCTCCATATCATTATCATGCTTCCCAAATAAAATATAGCACTTTAAAAAAAAAAAAAAAAAAGCATTATTTTAACGTATTTTATACAACAAGCTTACTTTGCACCTCATTATCTCATTCATTATTAAACTCTGCACCGATTACTAAACAACAGAAGGTTGCACAGCAAAAGGTGGAAACGCATATTAGTGGATTCATAATAGGATTTATAAAGCAGTAAACCACTGCAGTGCCTCACAACATGGTGGATTTGTGTGCAAGTGGATGATCTTAAAATCTACATCTCATCAACTCTCCAACTATCCTATCAACTGTTGTTGAAATTCTCAGTTTTTGCTGGTTTAGCACCTGGTTTCTACTTCGAGTTATTCAGCAAACCCAAACCACCTCAGCTTTGTCGAAAGTGAAACTGATTTTTGCGAATGAGGCTAACTATCAGTCTAGGAGGAAGAGGATGATGTTATCTGGAGACATTTAGTGGCGATGTACTCAAAAGCACATCTGCCACTGGGTAAGAAATGGTGGGAATAGTAATAAAAGTAAAGTTCTGATGGCTTTTTCAAGCCCACGACTAATTATCTCCCAGAAGTGTCAAGCATAATGAACATGAACACAACACACAACAATAAAAGCTGTTGCACTGTCACCGTTTATTTCACCAGGTTAATGTAGGATTAATGTTATATATATTTTTTTGCAGCAATTAATAGAAATTGTGAGGTTTTAGATGACTAAATGAAGGGACCCTTACCCAACTTTCATCCAAACTTCCATATTTCCTCTAATATTTAAAAAGGTGAAAAAATGTTTTTCATTTTCCCTAACCGGTTGATTTGAAATTAAGAACCAGCCATGTTGCCAGTGACAGACACTTTTACATTAACCTAGTCGGCGGTCATTCAGCAGTCATTCAAAAAGATGTGTGCATGTCTGTGCATATGACATGTTTTATACTGCTGTATGAAGGGAAAGAATAAAAAAAAATAACACCATCACAAGCACATTTACCCTTTAACACAACAAACACATCCACCAGTAATTTGCATGGCTCTGCCATTTTCACCCAGTGTTGTTCACTTTTCTGTCAGTGTTTCTTTCTCTTTACTTATTCTACATAAATTATTGACTGGCTAATTTGGTCTGCCGGCCCTGTGAGACACTGCAGCATTGGCATGACAGCTTTATCTATTAGACTGAGCCCAATGACAGCCTTGTTCCGGCTGTGAGTGTGTGTGTGTGTGTGTGTGTGTAGGTGTGTGTGCATGTGTTGTGTGTGTCAGTGTCGGTGTCAGTGTGCAAGCTGGGTGTGGGGTGGGCTGTGGGCTTGGGGGGTCAGGCTCATTCTCAGTTGCATTAGCACAGGAGCAGGACTGGGACACATCAACATCTTAATCAATACGCGAGAGTCAATTACTGAGGAAGCGCGTGCTTAAGCAAGATCTGATTATTGGGTTCATGTTCAGTCCACCAAATGGACCGAATCAATGCGATGCGATATGTGCTATATATCTCCCCCCTCTCCGACCTCCCAACCCCGCCACCACCCCTCCCCCGCCTCCTGTCACCTCACCCCATGCTTCCTCCCTAGCTGCTGTCCCCCACCCTCTTACATTCCTGATGGACACTTGAAGAAAGGAGGGGAAGCTGATCAAAGTGACAAACAGGCAGGATTTATGTTCTGGTGCAGCAACTAACGGGACTTTGCTGAACTTGTCCAGACAGTGCGAGCACATTAAGATGAAAAAGCTGGAGCAACTTCAAGCTTTCAATGAACCTTTAAATAAGTCATTTTTGAGCATGATTTATGAAGCTGTAAAAGAGAGTTAAAAAAAAAGAAAAAAAAGAGAAGTGAATTTCATCTTTAAGGGTTTCCAAAATCCTTTTCGTTCTGTTAAAGTGGACACTGTTTATTGGACACCAATCTGAGATGCACATTATATTGAATCTGAATTTCAGCATTCAGAGGCTGACTTTGATAAGCCTTTTTTTCCTTTGGCTTGTGGGGATAAAGTGTGCAGTTAATCACACATTGTGTCTCCTGTTTCATCTGTGCATTTGGATTTGTCTGCCTCTGATGCTTGCTGATGATTTTTAGAAGAGCGGCGGGTACTGTTGCTTTTCATCATGTCATCCTAGAACTCTGTAATGATATCTAGCAGTCGGCACCTCTTCTCAACCACCCAGCTCAATAACGAGTGAAACGTTAGTGCCGAGACCTGCCTTTCGCCGCAGTATTTTCAGGGGCTTTGTCTTTGTGTTTTAGATATAGGTGGTTTTTTTTTTTTTTTTTTGCGTTTGTTTTTTTAACATTTGGCTGTCATATTTGCTTTCATTGAGGATTCCGTTTGGTGTGCTGTTCCTGTCTGTATCCCGTCAACTCATCAAGATGGATCACACAGTGGGCTACCCGGCTTCCTCACAGAGAAACCTCGCCACACCTTGGGCCCCACCTTGGCCTGGAACCCCACCTCACCGTCAGACCACTTCTTTATTTACCTGACTGAAAAATTACACCTCGAACACAGAGGACACAACAAAGGAGAGAGGAAAGAGAAGGCGATGAGTAGCAGGGTGGTAGGGAGAGGACCAACAAGGCAAGAAATCAATAGCCCAGAGATTTTTAACTAAGGGTTTTTTTTTCTCTCACTCTCTGTCTTTTTTTATCTCGTAAGCTGCCAAACATCACCAGTGAAACTTGCACGAGGCAGTCGTTGCCAGAGGGTGAATCATAGCAATATTGATTTGATTATGTAAAAGCTCGGTGGAACCTCAAGCCAGATGCAGAAATAACTCCTCACCTAGGTCCTGCGGGAGAGCACACACACTGGTTTGGAGGAGAAAGAGACAGAGAGAGAGGGAGAGAGAGAGAGAGAGAGAGAGCGGGGAATGAGAAAAGAAAAAAAATCTCTATATTGTCCAGGATAAAAGCATTATTACTTCCCTCACAGCAAAAGTATATTTTTCCTCTTTTCCAAATACCTTTCCTTTTGTGGCTTCCCGCCTCCCTTTCTCCAGGCCTTGCTGGATGGTAATTAACACTGCTCTACTGTACTGAATTAGGAGCTGACTGTTATGAGCTCTGGAGGAGAATGGGCAGCTACCAGGGAGCCTGTTCCTCTGGCCGGTCTTGTTTGTGTGTGTGTGTGTGTGTGTGTGTGAGTGTGTGTGTGTGTGTATTTGAGTGTGTTTGTGAGCGTGTGTCTGTGTGTGTATGCGAGTGTGTGCATTTCCAGACAGCACAATAGAGGATAGAAAAGGAGGAGGAAAGGAGGCACAGTGTGCTCGGATTCTGATCTATGGCACCCTCTTCTGGACCCACCATCTCCAACTATCCTCTCCACAGAGGACAGGAAACTGCTTCACTCCGCTTTGCTTTACTTGTTCACTGAGAAATAATGATCCTTATACTGGAATACAAGAAAAAAAAAATTAAAAAAGAGCTGAAATTTTCTGCAAAAGGTTCAAACCTAAAGCAATGACTGTAATTATACAGAGCATCTTCTTTTTTTCCTTTTTTTACTATATAGCATGAAAGCATATTATTACTGACTAATAATTTGTGGTCAAGGACATGAAATTTAAAGAATTTAAAATTCCAAACTTGAAGCAATGAAAAAAAAAGAAAGAAGAAATAAATGCCTAAAAAATAGAGTTGTGAAACTAGCGTAAGAAAGATTGAGCTGGAATCTCCCATGTAGGAATTTGCCACTAATCACCTTGCCAGAGCATGCAAAGCCAGGTCAGACTAAAAGCGCTCCTGGGCAGGCACTAATTGGGCCACCTTTTTTTTACAGTGCATTATGGGAGCCGCTGATCCAGGGGTCTGTCTTTAACTGCCCTTAATTATGATTCCACCTCAGTGAGCCTCCACCCCATCAAATGACTGGAACATTCTGGTCAGCTCTCATTATTGGTCTGTGCTGGTATCTCATGTAAAATACTAATCAGATCACATGAGTGGTGGGAGGGTCTTCAATGGGAGATGGGGTTTCACAGAATCTATTTGAGCGTGTGATTAGGTGGGTATAAAATGGGCCGGAATAACAGATCTCATTAGACTGAACTGTATGCCTACACTCTCTTTTTTCCTTCCTGGGTATTTTACTCCTCTGGACTTCCTGTGAATTTTAAAAGGCATGTGTGCTTGTTGGTACAGTAATGCAAAGCAGATAGACTTGAAATGATACTGTACCACTCGCTCCTTTGGTCTATGTGCGTGGTTCTTACACAGAAGATGCTCTGTAGCTTCCATTTGAACATGGGCACGTAATTGTGTTCATCCATCTGTGGTCAATCTGATCTATTTGACATTAAAAAAAGAAAAAGGTAACATACAGATTGTAGAATTTCTTATGAACAGTATTGACAGCTGGGGTGTCGGTGCCTCATTTTTATGTGTGAGCTTCGATACAGAAACTGTCATTTACACTGCTTTTTTTCTGCTATCATTTAGTTTTGTTAAATTTTCTGAACTCATTGTGTTGCCCTTTATTCATTCACAGCAAATCTTAAATTCATTTTCAGCTTCTTTACTATACTGTTGCATGAGCTAGGACTAAATTTTCTGTAAAACTGAGTATTAAAATTCTTAATCATGAGCTGACATGTAAAGACTATAAGAGGCCAAATTGTTTTGCTTGTTTACGTAGTGGAGAATTTGATTTAATTTGCCCTGTATTTACTGTAAATGAAATTAACTGAAATAAAAATATGAAAGACAGACTTTCACAAGACCTCTTTTTTTCTGAATCTTCCCGAGGTCACAGCAATACACTATTAGGTTTCAAAGAAAATTGGAGAAACAGTCAGTAATTTAAACCGAGTTTGTCACCAATTGAATTTCTCCCTCATTCTGGATGATTAGGTATTAATGTGATTTAGTGTGAAGGAATGCATGGTTTCATACCTAACTGGCATTGACTGTTTTAAGAGTAAACATCAATTCCAGATGCACATAATCATATTACCAGGCTAATCAACATTGATTTTTTTTAATTTTTATTTATTTTTTTTTTTTTACCCAGATGAGGACTATAGAAAAGGTGGCATCCAAATAAAAGTAAAAAGCAATTTATAAGAAACAGCTTTCACGGGGAATCTGAAGGACAGAATGCACTTGACTTTTCTAGATTGAGTGTTTTTTTTTTTTTTTTTTCCTGTGTTCAAGCTGAACTCATTTAAATAATACTCAGGGCTTCCATCTTCGCTGCCAAAAAATCAAACTTATCTTCTACTGTATCTAGCAAAGTTGACTTAGAAAGACATTCTGCAGCAGCACAGTGTCTTTGCCTCTGCTTGGTAATGACATTGGAGCTCTTAATTAAGGTCTGTTTCAGTGAGAGGCCCTCACTCCTGTAAGCCCCCTCTCCAGAATAAAGATAATTCCCATTCATTTGGAGGATCTCTTAATGATCACTCCCACACTGGACTCAACCTCCAAATAATACCATGCCTCAATCAGCATATTCCACAATCAATTCTGAATGGATTTCCTTTGCTGCTGATTACTTTAATAACTTCAACATATCTATTAGCAAATGGGCATGTGAATCTTTGTGATGATTATCATTTAGCTATGAAAAGGGAGGGGTGTAATTTAATTATGGTCCGATATTGCTTTTCTCAATTATGCCACAGCAAGACATGTTCCTTTTTATTATCTAAATTGTTACTTCAATACAGTCAAATATTGTGCTGTTCAAAAATAAATTGGCAGCAAAATCACTTACATTATAATGGCAGATGAAGTTATTTCTGCAGCTTTGCCCACCAAGTATGCACAGTGCTGTGTAAACCTAGTTATACTTGCTTCAGTGGTGTTTCTAGGATTTGACGGCACCGCAGAAGCCACACATTTTTATGATGCTTTCTCAGCACAGGATACACACATATTTTACAAGGAGCTGGAACTTTGAAGAGAAACATTTGTTCATATGCAATCTAAACAAATCTCTCTTAAATCTATTCCAAGCTCTGAATTATTGTTCTGAATACTGGCAGGTTTGAAAATTTAAAGAAAGATTTTGGTTTTACACATGGCTTACACTCTCTCACACACAAAAAAAGCCTTTTTAGACTTAGTTTTGCCCACATGCATGACCTGTAATGCTACAAGACTCAACCGACTTGGGAGACTGTGCATCACAGATTGCGATTATTACTGGTAAGGGCTTTTTTTGTGCAAGCCTGATACACTCTGCCCACAACAATAATGTCAAAATATGTCACATGTGTTCATTTTGGGATATAAAGACCTTAAAACCTTTAACACAGATGTGAAAATATTCTATTTAAATAGTTTCTGTTACAATGCAGCATCATTCCAAAAGGTATAAATTATCTGCTTTAACGGTTCTACAATTATGCAACTTGCATTTTTTTATACTAAATGGTCAGCTTATAACATTTGTGAATCATTAGAAAATTTTGTTAACATATATCATTGATGTTGTGATAGCACATGACATGAGGAGGCAAATATGTTCATTTTGTTTTTCACTTCATGTCAGAGCCACTGTGTGGATATTTAGGGGGCTTGACAAAGAAAATATGGAGGCTGGAATAGATGGCAAAGCCACTGCATTGCATTTTCATGAACCTGCCAAATTACCAATAATTGACAGTTACCGAGGATGTGCTCTTTTACCAGACATAGGTCATTCATGCGTTTACCCCGCCACATACATACAAACTTGGTAGCAACATTTGTCATTCATGCTGACAGAAGTGACTGGAGTGTCATAAAATGTGCATTTATCATGACATGTTCTGATTTGTCAGGAGGCCATCATTCATCGTTCATAATGATCTCTCTCTCTCTCACTCTCTCTCTCTCTCTCTCTGGTTGTGTCTCTCTGCGTCTCTGTCTCCCTCTCTGTTTCCCTCCCTATCCAGTGATGTTAACATTGTTTAAATGCCCAACGGAGCTGCGCTACACCAGATAGCATCCATCTCCACCAATCAGTCAATCAGTACCTGGGAGAGCCCCAGAGAGCCTCTGGATTAGTCCAGTTAGGGTGCTCTCTGGTCTAGTTAGTGGATTAAGACCACTTCTCAGACGGCTCAATAAAGAGAGCCACACAAGAAACCTAGCGTAGCTGAAAAGTAGCGTTTCCTCTGAAACTTATTTGTGGCTTGTGGTCTCCAATGTGTTCTTGATTCTTAGGACAGATGTAATTGTTGTACTGCTGGCAGCATGTGGTCTGGTCCTGTGTGGAGCGTGTCTGTGTTGTGTTACTCTTCTTCACAAAAAAGTTGGTAGAAATAGGCTGTATTTGGAAAAGCATCACTGCCGCTCTTGAACCTGTTCACATTGCCCATTCAAAACTACTGAAATGCTTCTTTTGGCCTCTGACACTAAACCAATTCATGAAATCACAATGATTCTTTATAAATTGAATAAGCCAGTCACTGAAAATAAAAACATGCTGCTGTGGCCATTTCAAATACAATGTGAGGTCCTGAGGCTCCTGTACATGAAAGGATATTTTCATAATTTTATAACTGTTGATTTGCCAGTCTGATCCAAAGATCTTTATCATTTCAAAAGTTGCACTGTGTTTTGTCTGTGACACCTGATGAAAACGAAAACTGACATGGCATGCCCCAGGAAAAATACACTGAAAGTATACCCAACCATAAAAATCCTTCTGTAATTGTTTTAAGAGTTAGAAAATGGACAGTCAGGTAGATGTCAGATTCTGCAGACCTCTGGGACAAGATTTCTGTTAGACTGCCAATGAAATCAGAACTAACAACGAATATCATTTTGATGAGCTTTTTGCTGTGCTGCTCCCTTCTTCAAGAGCTATGCGGGACATCCCAGGTGCAAAGGGCCTGGGATGGGACATACCTAAGAGAACCTGAGAGGGTCATTGAAGATACACTGACCCATTTTTCTACCTTGACATACAAGCATTCAGAAATTAAGAACACTACAAGGAAAAACAAGCAAATGCTGCATTTAAAAGCCAATGCTCCTCATATAAAGCAAAATAAAAGCACTGTACAAATGGCAATAAACTGTGGATAATGACCTCAGGATGCCAAAGTAATATTTTTTCCCTCCTTTTTAATTGTGGTTGTATTCGCCCTCACCGTTTCATGTTATGGGGCCGGGCTTTTTAAACTTTTCACAGCTGTGTGGAAGGGAAGGGGACAGCATCCTGAGGCGCTTTCAGGCCCTGGTGAGGTGAGTCGCTGTGCCAGCTCCCAAGACTTGGATTCATTAGCAGCTTTAGCAGCGCAAACATTACCTTAAATGGTGAGGCCATGTGCTGGCAAGGACCACTCTCGCCTTGTTTCAATTATATGGAATCAAACATTGCAGGTATGCTAGGCACAGGGTCTTTATTGAAAGAGGGAAAGGAGGGAGAGCGTGTGTTACAAAGCCCTCTCCTTCCTTCCCCTGTGAAAGCTGGTCTTGTTTTATTTGAAAACAATTGTAAAACAAAAGAAAGTGGTAGTTTGGCAAACAGTTGTGCATTCAGTAACAATGTGATTTTTTTTTTTTTTTTTTTTTTTTTTTACAAACCCGTGTTAACTATTAGATGCAGTATTTTATAGTGAGGTGCCTGACTTTGATTTTATGTGACTTATTAAAATGTCTGAAAAGATTACAGTTGGATTACGTGTGTCACTCCCCACATGTATGTGTTTCATTATAAACGTTGGACTGACCTTCAGCATGCGGAGCAGCATCCCTGGTGTTTGTGTTGTTCCTGGGACTCCTGGAGTGCTCACAACTGGTGCCAACACAAGGCCCTGTGCCTTATTGCCCCTCCACCACTAAACAGCTCTAATGTGCTCACAGGCACCTCAACTAGAGGTTTAGGAGAGTGCCCTTGCAGGTAATGAGGTCATTACAGTGAAAAGGGATCATAAAAACATACTTTTAATGTGTCCCAAACTGGGGGGAATAAGACAGAGTAGAGTCAGCGTAGAGATGGCGACTTAGCACGCTGACATACCACAGTCTAAAACGTGTTGAGAGGACATTCCACATTGAGCAGTTTGCCGGTGAATTCATACATTATATCATAACGCTGTCGGCCAGGTGTTCGACCTGGAGTGATGAGAGGGTAAGAGCCCTCATCCAACCTAACGCATAATTTTGTAAAACAGCGCAACTACTTTATGTCAACATATGCACAACAAAAAAGTGAAGTGCTATCTGTTTTGTTGTAATTATAAAAATCCTTATTACATTTCCCAAATTTTATTTTAAAACAATACAACAGCTTTTTGAAGTATTTGATTCCAGTTTTCCTGGGAGGTGGGCAGTTGTTTTGCTAAACACTGGCAAGCAGCATGAATAAAGGATAACAGCCGTTCTTCTGTAAACAAATCAGTTAATGAATCAATTCACAGGCACTGATCCCTCTTGACATTACACATTCACAAGCTGCGTGATGCTGACACTCTAAGGCGCGTCATCAAAAAACTGAACACACACATAACCTTGAAATGAGGAAATTTGGAGGACATTGTGATAACACAGCAAGAAACAGCTTGTCAAAAAGGATTCTGCTATACCTTCCATCTTGAGTGTACACAAACCAAATACATGTAAAAGTTAGAAACTTAAGTCAATTTATTGGCATGAGCCTATAGCATATACAGATAAAAATTTTAACATCTCAGTGATTTGCTCAGCTGCACTTCTTAAATATAATTCTATCAAGATTTTTGTGTACATTCAAACTCAACCTTCCTGGAATTTGCATGTCTGATAAGCAATATAGTGCATGAAATGAAAATTTCTAATTAAAATGAAAATTTTGCATTGTCTAAATTATTTGAAAATTTGGTCTGCGCATCCTATATGTACAGAAAATACTGCGCTTTGACCTAAAGTGGTCTGTGTCTGAAATGTATTAAGCTGCTTTTGACAATAAAATCAACCTTTTGAGTGTCATTTTTTTTTTTTAAATATATATATCAGGCTGCATAACATGGGATCAAGATTTCCACCCATGTGTTACACTAGTCACATTCGGGTTCAAGATGCAAGTCAGTGCAAATGTAGTGCAGAAATATCTTAATATTGTCAAGGCTATGGACAGAGCATGGCCACAAACTGAAACATGTGAATTTCATACTTCTGTGTGTAAGGCAGTGCAGGCTATTTTTTGCAGCTTTACTCAGCCAGAGCTCTTTGTGTCATGAACAAATATCTT
Source organism: Myripristis murdjan (assembly GCF_902150065.1). Lineage (NCBI taxonomy): Eukaryota > Metazoa > Chordata > Actinopteri > Holocentriformes > Holocentridae > Myripristis > Myripristis murdjan. Next base: position 24,860,804 of record NC_043980.1, read on the forward strand.
TGCCACTTGTGGGGCCAGGAAGACACAAAAGAGTGAAACAAAAATTCAGCAGCAAGCCTCAGAGCACTCACATTTGTGATTCCCTGCAATGCAGTCATTCTCTGCTCTACATTATATTCAAGTGTGTTAATTTTATGTCGGCAAAGTGCAACTATGACACTGTGTTATAAAAGTTTATAGAGTGTCCTGTCAGCTCTTTAGCAACATCACTTATACCTCACCATGCCATCCAAAATCAATACAATATTTTTCTCCCAATAAATAATGTAGGCCTGAAAAAGGTCCAAATGCACGCATCGACAGTTGGCTGCAATTAGGGGGCGGCGGCAGCAGTAACTGATGACAGTCCCCCTCCCCCCCACCCCTCCGGCTCACACGGGATCAGCAGAAAATGAAGACGCGGAGACCACTTTGTCACCGGCCGAGGGTGGACCTGGAAATGACTCCTAATGGAAAAAGGGCTCCCTGTGCCGCCACTGCATCTGCTGCTCCAAGCACTTTCTCTGGGCCGATGGGCCAGCCTCAACTAGTTTCCAGCTCTCTTTATCTAAGCCTTTAATATGCTCTGGGCAGCCAGTAACAACCGCAAGCTGAGGTCAGGAGGCATGGGTGACTGAATGTGTATATGTGTGTGTGTGTGTGTGTGTGTGTGTGTGTCTGCACAATGGAAGGTGGCAGAAAATAGTATCGATACCACCAGTTTGCAGGAAACAATAAAAGTACACTGTTGTGATATGAACACTAGACCACAAAGATGAAAGAAAGAGCAAGATGGTGGGTGAACTGAAAATGAAAAAAAAAAAAAAAAAAAAAAAGGAGGCACTGCTGGATAAAATTGTTGCGCCACTCGGGAAGCTGTGTATACTTTTTCAGTTTTCAAGACATTTTATCTGACTCCTGAGGCTCCCAGGCTTATTGTTCTCAAAGGATTTTTGTAGCTCTTCAATTACACTGGGAAATTCAGTGGGAGATAAAAGTAAGTACCAGAGCAGTCGGAGATTACAAGCTATACTTGTAGCTCCGTACAAGGCTACATTCTAAACTGCTGGGACTGTCTTGTAAACAAGCAGCTCTGGGAGGGTGACAGAGATGGTAGAATGGTGCCTCCCTTTGTGTCACTGTACCCTGGCCTGCAGGTATCTCCTAGTGATGGAGAGGGCTCTGGGAAACATTTATATCTCAAATCCACTTTATCGACCATGCCCCTGTCAGAGTGGGGCTTGCAGTGGTAGGGGGTTGGGAAGGCAGCGAGTGGCTCTTAGCTCACAAACTGACACTGGAGGAGCCGCCTGCACTCACTCTTTAGCGGTGAGTCTGGAACCTCTTTATGGTGATTGTTTTATCAGCGTTCCTGTCCCTCCCCTGGGAGGCTGGGGCCCAAGGAGGATGACCCTCATTTTCTGAAAGCAAAGTGTTCAGTATTGATCAGTAGGAATGGGCAGCCCGTGACATGGGTTAATTTACTGGACCCAGGAAGGTTCATTGTTTCCTGTCATTCCTGAACTCATCGCACTGACCTTTACCGCCCTGTCCTGCCACGCGCCGCGTGTGCACACATTGACTCACATGCACACGCAGTCACACACAGATGCAACATACCAGTCAAACAACTCCACCGCTGCAAACCGCCTAGCCACAGAAAGACAGAGCCAGACTGACAAATTGACAAACAGATGGACAGATAGAAACCAAAGAAAACCACTGCTCAAACAGAAAAAGCTGCATTTACAAAAGTATTTCACATTGTTGCTCATGCCACAAGCTACCCATGCCCTGCATAGTGGCATACACAAGAATTTACACTGTAAAGGAAAAGCTATGCCTATATCTGTCTGTAAACAAAGGCCTACGCTTGGCCGCTGCCTCATCTCACATTTGTTTGTGGATTGTTACAACTAAGTCACAAATTTGAAATTGTCATGGAACAAGTGTCTCTTTTTCATTTTTATTTATTTATTTTTTTTTAAATTTTTTATTCTCTTTGATAGTTACAGTAGAGAGACAGGAAAGGCAGTGGAGAGAGAGGGGATGACATGCAACAAAGGACCCTGGCCAGATTCAAATCCAGGCTGCTGCAGTAAGGACACAGCTGATATGTGGTTCAGGCTCTACTATGTGAGCTACTGGGGAACCTGGGTTGTAAATGTTATAATATTGTATGCATAGTTATATGGTTTCCCAAACATACATTAAAGCAGGTACTGGCTGAATATGTCATTCCCAGCCCAATCAACACGGGTGGAGAATTGAAAGGGGCTCAATATCTGGATGTTTTTAAGACATAATCAATATTAAATTCATAACTTCAGGGGTCAACAGGGGTCAAGGAAGTATGTATATGGGTGAAAGGCCAGTTCAGTTACACCAAAAGGTCAAAGCCATCATGTGAGGCCCCATTACCAAACTTAATAGGGGCATGGCCTGACAACCAAATTACAGGATATAGGGTTTACAGTACAGCAAGGAATGTCACATAGCAAAATAATAATAATAATAATAATAATAATAATAATAATAATAATAACAAGCCAAAATTTCATCAAGAAATTTTGTAAATATCAAGGTCATAATATTAAAGATACCCATTTTATTGTTTAAAACTGGAAGGTAAAAAGATATGTAAAGTTTGCATCGGATTTTCCTGGACACAGCATAGTATAGAAAATGAAAATAACAAAACAAAACAAAACAAAACAAAACAAAACAAAACAAAGCATAAAATGCAGTTCATAATGTAGGTAAAACAATAAAGATAATACGCAGTACACCAGTACACAAACTAGGTAAAAGAATGCAAAAGAAGAAAAAAAAAAAAACATACAATTTCAGCACAAAGGCAAAACAGTGCTTATCTCAATTTTAAGCAGGTTCTGTTGATGCAAAGTTCCAGGCTGGCATTTGCCACATTTGGTTAAGATGGGTGTAGCTTTATTTATTTTGCCCATTTTATGGAGGATTCACTCAGCCTGGGCTAGAGATTGGGAGGTAATAAATCCGTGAGGTGTCATCTCGCTCCCCTCCCCTTTGCCTGGCACTGCGAGTGTTACGCCACTTCTGATTAGCGCCGCCTTCCCCGCGCAGAAAGCCAGCAGACAGGAACAAACTGATTACTGCCCATCTTCAGGGGATTGGAGACACCCAACAGGAGGATTACATTAACATATTAACGGACGCCCCTCACCTGCAGCCCTCTCAATATCAATTCCATGGTCTTTTATTTTTTTGGGGGAGGGGGGTGTGCAGTGTATTTCATCTTCAGATGGAGAGCAAATAAATAAAGAAAGATAGTGATTCCCTCTCGCTCCCAGGGTGCGGTATCTGTCATTGATGATAGGTGAAGAGGAGAGGGGCGCCTTTGAAGTTTTTCGACATAAAAGGCGCAAATAAACGCAAACACATCCTTTCAGCTACTCACATGAAATTAGGACCTGCTGAAGATGGGGGTAGGAAGCTGGCCTCCGCAGCCACACCTAATCACTCTGACGGCAGCAAAGACTTCAGTCTCTGCTCTACTGGGAACATCGGAATTAAGAATGAGGGAAAAAAAGTTGAATAAGAGTGCTTTAATCTGCCTCAGCTACTTTTCCACTGTTTTTAACAATGTTCTGTCGACACAAAACAACAAACAATGAGCACAGAGAGAAAAGTTTGGCTGCCCTCTGAAATCAATATGAGGAAACTTTGAGTTGGTTGACAGAAGTGTGGATGAAGTTGACTCTGGCTGTGATATCCTCAGTCTTTGATATCTTCACTGTGGAAAAATCATGGCATGATCCTATGAATCAATTACAAGGGCGGATGGGATAGTCCTCCTATGAACCACCTCAGAGTACAGAGTACCAGCACAGACAGTGATAGTTATCAGAAGTGTAAGTGTGAGGGGGCTCTTTTCACATTATTATTTGAAGCACTGCTCCAGACAAAATGAGCTAACTGCCAAAGGAGATAAAGGGATTTAGAGATTCAAAAGAATAGAGATTTAAAAATTAATGGTGGAAAGGATTTGCCTTCATGTTTCTACAACTTGTAAGCAGAACATGACTTATAAAGAGTCAAGGAGACAAATTGCTTTTTAGAATAAAGTGATGGTGAAAGGGAAAAAACAAGCTGTGAATATTTAATGGGCACCACAGCCTCCTCACAAACAAATCAATATGGTGATAGTAAACATAGGGAGACTCAGAATGTGGCATGCAGGCCAGGAAGGGAAAGGAGGGGAGGACAGGTGTCAGTGGGCCTAGCCACAGAGTTTAGGTTTATCTTGACATTTGTGAAGGTTAAAAGATTGTAACTGTCTGTCTGTGTCAATCACTTTGCTCAAAGGTCACAGCTAGTCTATTTTTCATTAATTATACTCTCAGATGTCTTCCAAATGCCCACAGACCTCACAATCCCAACACCCCAGACAATGGCTGCTCAAAGTTTGAGGAATAATGCATAAATTTATAAGAAAACATTTTCACAAAGGTGCAAATGTGGTCACATCTGATTTCACCAAGTGAATTATCTTGGCTCTTTCTGACAAAAAAGAATCTTCTGCAAGTAAATAAAAGTTGAACACTCGGTAATGTCTACCCAAGATACTTTTTTCTAAAATTTAACAACGAGATCGCCATCAATTATCGTCATTATGTCCAGCTATTTCTCTGTAAGGTCATATAATGGCTGAAACCATTTTAGAGTACCAGGTACACCCTGTGGTACAAACACTGGTCACTCATGTTCCAGTATTCCAAGAAATCAAATACATGATTAGTTCATGAAGGCCAGAATGAAGTCAAATGCCTTTCAAGGCCTCCCAAGTCAGTAGATCTTAACATCTTCAAACTTCTTCTGGAGTTTTGGAGCATAGACTGCAAAGTAGATTTTTATTTCCTTCACTCCTCAAAGAACTGGACACTTTCAGTTTTGAAGACTTGAAGAGGTGGACACTATAGTTTCCTCAACTTAATTCATGCCAAAATTGTGGTACAAAGTACCAATCGATTCTTTTTTTTTATTTTCATGGCCATGGTGGAGCAAGAGAGTGGGAGTCACATTCTTAAACATCATGTTCTAAAACTGGATGTTAGTTGTCTTGCACACAAACAGATCAGGTGTGTATACAAACAAAGCTGTGTATGAAATAGGATAACATTTGATAGTGAAGTTGTCTATATGTCCATCCTGACGTTTGTTTCTCCTGTCTTGTCTCTTGTTAGAGCCCAGGAACAATAGCTCTGCATCCCTGCCATAAACAGGTGCAAGGTACAAGGAGGAATTTCTGTCACCACTGGCTTCCATCTTACTACATACAGGGAAGTGTTTTTAGTATCTATGTATGTGATGGGGTACTATTGGACAACTGTGTTTGCAGTGGCAGGAAAGCACCTGTTAACAGGGCTTTAATCTGCTTAGGTGTTGGCCAACTTTCTAGCTCAGCTTGCTAAGGCACATAGTGTGTACCTACAACACCCTAGGTTCAAATCTGGTCCCAGACTTTAGTCACCTGTCAATAACCAGACCAGAGCCATCCAGTAAGGCCCTCTGTCCTCTCGCTGTGGATCCACAAGATGTGGCCCTGCAGCACTGCATGTAACATGTAACATGCAACATGTAACATGTAACATACCTGCAAATCAAGATAGACAGGCAGGTAGCCAGGCTGGCTCAAGGCACCTAAAAGCCACAGAAACTAGGCTGGGAGGTAGATTCTTCTGTGAACAGCTGCTCACCTACTGGGGAACACCACTCCCCCATTTTCACTGGGATTATGATGACTGTCATCTTCCTGGTTGCTTTATGCAAATGGTTGTACACCATTTTTAGGGGATGCTACAGGTGCCAATAATATGGTTCCTGTAGTTTCTTCTGGACGGTCTCTTTTAATTTGCCTACTTGCCTGCCATTTTGGCTCACCATGTTAGTGGAAACTCAAACTGTGGGGTCTCAAGGTCTTGAGACCCATTGTCTGAAGGGAGCTCAGTAGCAGAAACCCCCACAAGTATTGCAAGTTTCCTCATGGGACTTAAGCTAAGGCTTTTGTAGGGGGGCAATTTAAGGAGACATGGCTGCCTGCCAAAATGGACTGTATCTCACTGTAGCTTCAGCAAAGCATTTGAGTCAATGGGCCTTATCTTAAACCTTGCGCAAAGTGTGACGCCAGAATCTTTGCTCATTTCCAACCTGCGCAGTTGTCATTTTCCCATCCAATGCAGTGTTCATTTTGTCAACAAAGACAATGATGAAAAGTGTTCATAAACAACCTTTTTTTCCATGACAGAAATGAGATGAGATGAGCTAAAAATAGATTGTTGGCCATTGCTATCTTGGGGCAGTTGAAAGTGATTGTGGGATTGACCAACATAAAAACAGGTCTGACATCAGTGGCGCAGTTTTCACTGTTATTTTTTGGGCTCGTTATCAAAATAGAACTGCGTGCCTGCAGGTGCGTGCCAACGTGTGAACAGTCCGCTTGTCACGCCCACAAGGATGACTTTACGCACATAGGGATGACTTGTTAGGGATGCCTGCTTCACCTCAGGGAGCTGTTCCTGCTGTTCCTGCTGTTGCTGAAGATGATCTGCTCGTGTGCTGTCACTTCATGCACGAGCAGATCCATTGCCTCTACAGAGAGGTGTCCCTTAATACTTAGAAAATGCACCATTACAATATCAGTCTGCCAAGGTGCAAGCACACATGGCTTTTAAACAGAATGGGAGATGGCATTCTGATTGGTTTACTGCAAGTTACACCCAAAACACACCAATGATTAATTAAGAGACTAAGTACAACCCTTTTGAACCATGCACCTTGCGCAATGTAGCATCCTTTTGTAGCAAAAGCAGACCAGGACACAGCCTATTTGCACTTGCATCAGGCTCTTCAGTAGGATCAGGCATCGTTTGGATTTTAATGAGTCTGATTCCATTTCTGATCCTGCTTTTTGATTCCGTTTCTTAACGATTCTTGATTCTGGTTCTTTGAGGGGCAAAGCCAAAACGGGTCACTTGTTTATTTCACAAGAAAATGTTCCTAAAAGAGAATAATAAAGATAAGATGAATGTATTGTTACATACAGTGAGTTCAGTTTGGTTTCTGTCATTCATGATGAGTGATTTGATAATAAATCCATTCCTGTAGGCCACTGAAATTATAACAGAGCAAAACCAACTCATTTACAGTTTGTTTAGGGAGCGGCAACTCATGTGGGTATTAACAAGAGAGAAGCACGAATGTGCATGGTGCTTAGTGCACTTGCATAATTGCAACCAAACCAAATAACAAAACGTAACATAAATATACAAAACTCACACCCTTAGCCGATTGCGATGAGGTGCTGGCTGCTGTTAGCTCAGGAGCGACAGGGTTAGGGAGGTTGAGGGGGTGGGGGTGGGGCAGATGTATGGTGTATGGTGGGGGGGCAGAGGGAGACTAGCGCAACACATCAAACTTGATACACTTGTTGATTTGAACACCATGCAGGCGAAGGTGTTTAGACATGTTAGTAGTGCATCCTCCCTTAAATGACATTAGTTTAGCACAGGTGTTGCACTGTGCTGCCGACCTGGCATTTTTCAGAGTAAAATAAAGTCACACTTTTGAGCACCGCTTACTACGGTCCATGATTCAATCCATCCAACTCTCGCAGGTTGATACTACGGTAGCCACTACAGAAACTGAAAGTAGCGCGAGTGAAATTTGTTTACTTTGTTTAGTAGGAACTGATCACCGGAATCAAAGTAGAAATTTCTTGATGATTCCTTTGGAATCGAAATTTTAAAAACAGATCGAATTTAGAACCAATTTCATTGCCCATCCTTACTCTTAAGACGATGTCGGCCAAAACTCCAACAGCTCGGTCCTCTCTCCGTGTACATCACCTGCTCCACAGCAGAATTGACAACATAGCAATGGCTAACGTTAGCATGCTAATTGGTAAACCATCAACACACCTCATGTGCTTACTCCACAGATTGACAAATGCTGTACCATTGCTTGAAGAACAATAATCCATGGTAAAGCATTCAAGCCTACGGACAATGGAATTAGAACAAGGAAGACACATGTCCTGGCTTGCTAGCTCATGGTACTTTTTTCCAGCAAAATTTGCCTGAAGGAGGCACTTTATTGCATTCCTGGTCAGCCCTCCTGGTCATTGTTTCTAAAGTTTGGTTAAGACAGCCCAGGGAGTAGTCAACAAAGTTTTTCCTTATGCATAAATGAGACTGGAGATAACTTCCTCATGGCTCCTCTGTTTATTGCAGTTGATTACATACACCATATATCCTAGACAACCTCTCTGCAAAATTACTGGAGTCTTTTTACCACTGCTCAGAAGAGAGCATCTTGACATACTGAGTCACAGCCTGGTATGGGAACTGTTCGGCGGCAGACAGGGTGGACCTCCAGAGGGTAGTCAACACAGCACAAAAAATTATTGGACTCCCCCTGCCCTGCCTGGAAGACATCTACAGGTCCCGCTGCCGCAACAGAGCCTGCAGGATTGTTAAAGACAGTACTGACCCCTTTCACCATCTGCTCACACTGCTGCCCTCTGGAAGACGTTACAGGACCCCGAAATGCCACATCTCCAGACTGAGGAAGAGTTTTTACACTACAGCCATACACAGTCTGAACTCTCACCCCAAAACCTTTGCTGCGTGTTGTCCCCTCTCTCTCCCCTGCCTACCCTGTCTCTCTCAGAAATGCCAAAAAAAAGTAAAAAGAAAAAAAAAGAAAAAAGAAAAAGAAAAGAACAAAAAAACACAGAATTCATACAGCCTCAGTGGCATCTGTAACTGAAGCTCTGATAAGAGCCAAGTCTAAGCAATGCACTGGGAAGGAGGAATGTGCGCTTGCTTGTAGACGTTAGTGCAGAGTATAGCTTATGTAGGTTAGACTGACTGCATAGTCACCAATTCACTGAATTTGTATTTGAGTCAAATGAGGGCAGGAACAGAGTCAAAGAGGAAGAGGGTCAAAATTACCCAAATATGATATGCAGTCCTAGAAGAACAAACTGATATGTGTGACTCATTCAGAGTTATGTTTGGGCTCTAACTTCACTGAGATCTTGGGCCACATCAAGACTACCATGTGCCCTGGGACTACAACCTTTTGAAGATAAGCTATGTCACCACTCAGCTTGTGCATTAGTGCCTTTCCTTGAAAAGAGAGAAGTATGGCTCTGCCCTTATGAGCCTGTGGAATGTTTTGAGGCATTTACAAATATTTGTAAATTTGTCCAAACATGCTGTAAAAGTTTTTATTCTGTTCATATTTCTACTCTAAAATTTTTTAAAAAATAATCGTTATCATGGGGGGCTAGGGCCCTATATGGGAACACAATTTTATAGTTTGCTTGTCCATTACCATCCTTTTCACCTCTGACCTCCTCTGGAGCACTAAATGCTTTTCTTGTCTTACCATGCGAAACAAGGCTGAAATAACAACGACTCTCTTCCGCTCAGGGGGCATGTAAGAAAATGGCACACGACCTGAAGTGAACAATGGTGTGTGCACTCAGAGCACCTCTCAGAGCATTCCCTGAGCAGGATGCTCCACCGCTGTGACCGGCCCTTAAAGTGAACGCTGGACTCTTCTGAGGCATGAAATAATAATAACATCCCACTTCTGTCTCCCAGCTAGATAGGTGGGGAGGAAAGTATAGGAGGGCCTTCCATTGTCACCGTTCACTAGAGAGATCCCAATATCCTCGAGACTTTAATGGGAAAGACAATAAGGCTGGCCTAAAAAGGCTTGCCATTAAAATTTAATCAGAGACTTTTGTCTCTCACTACATGCGACGGTGTGGGTGTCTGAATGTCTGTGTGTGTGTGTGTGTGTGTGTATGTGTGTCTGTGTGTCTGTGTGCACGACTACAGGGACAGGTAACAGCACTCAGAGCCCATCTTCATCCCTTCCTCCGTTGTTTGTTTCAAGTTCACCCTTTTTCCAGATCTTGGGAGTTCTTTCGTTTTCTCCCAGGTGTGTCACTATCCCCCTTTAACCACCCAACCACATGGCAACTGCTCGAAAAATGTTAAGGGTAAATTGGATTAACACCACGGTCCATGGTCTGGGCACTTAACAAACACAGATGCACTTAAGGGAGCCCACAGAATGATTTGTGACTGAACAAAGAACTGGAGAGATGGAGCCTGAGCATGACCACAGGGCTGGTGTAATATGTCGTCTACCGGAAGAGCTATCAGCCCGGCCTACTGGAAAAGGAGTGAACTCCCAAGTACAGAAGGTAAATTACACAGTGTCAATTGCTTCAGTCTTTCTTTGGTGCATAACACAATCTTTTATTGTCAAATCAACACAGCTTGTGCAGAGTTTCACTCAAAGCTTATCCTCTACACCAGGCCTATTCAGTTAAAATTAATAAAAACCTTTTTTGAGCTTTTGGTAAAGACTTTTTACACAAACCTTTTAAACAAACACAATATAGTAAATGAATTTAGCATTAATAGCAATGTTTATTGTTTTTTTTTTGTTTTGTTTTTTGGGGTCATATATATGACCCAGGCATGTCACAAAGTCCCAAAATAAGATAATAAAGGGCAGTAATTCACACTTATTTGGCATTTGGAGATTAAGTACGTATTTACCAGTCCAAGTCACACCGATGGTTTTCATTGTCAGTTTTATGTTTCAGGATTGACAGAGACATATTTTCAGTTGAGCACTTGCCTTCTTGTGACTGTCAATAGCCAGATGTTTTGAAAAAGCAAAAAACTTTAATTTGTATAAGATATCCTGATTGGCGGAATATTTTTCTCACGCTGGTTTTGCTTCCTGACTGCTTAAGGATCATAGCAATAACATTGGTTTTTAGAAATATTTATATATATATATATATAACAATTAAAGCATTAAAATAGTTATTAAAATAGCCTATTTAATTCAAACTCACTAGGCCACTTGGGAGTCCACACCTTCTTCTGGGTAAGAATAAGAAAAGTATGAGTTTGTGTGATTATAAAGGTACACACCAAACCTTTACCACATGGTGTGATACTGCTTCATCTTTGAATTCCTTCCTTCCTCTTCACCAAGTTTAAGTTCCTTTGATAATTACTTTCCAAAAAATTGTGTTTTCTTTTTAGCATGCACCATTTCTTCAAATTTTATTCCAGGGAAAGCAGCGCTACAAATCGATAGCTGAGGTTAATCTACTTGTATGATGAGCATGCTGACTTACAGGAGAGAGGCCTGGCCTCAATAAACCTTGAATAAATTCTAACACTATGCAGCTGTGGTATGCTGGAATGGAAGGATTTGTTTAAAAAAAAAAAAAGAAGAAGCTCATTACTCTCTTTCACTGATTGTGGGTGAGTTGGGAGAATGCATACTTGCATGTAAGTGTGTCAGCTGTTTCTATTATCATTCAAATGTTCTAAATGGATGATTAAAAACTATGTATTCTGCTTAACAGCGTTTTATATAAACTGCTGGGCTAAAGGATCAAGAAAAGTTAGACACCGGCCGCTAAAGTGGAATGATGATTCTTCCCTGCACAGTATTAATAACATTCACTTGATATGCATATTAATTTTAAGCTTGGCAATGCCGCCCTGCCCTTTGTGCTATGTATATTAGTACTTTATTTCCCTCACACTGCTAATGAATACTGATAAACAGGGCCATATTGTTTTCATCTGGTGACATTTCATAGCCACGCTTTGCTATTGATTACCTCTCTTTGCTTTCTAATTGTTTCTTAAAGGTATTGGGATCTTGAGTGAAAGTGAAGCTGCATGTATGGATTTCTTTCCAATTAAGGTTGGAATTATTCACAGGGGGGATCACCCTTGACGGTGAGCAAACAATGACATAACATTGGAAAAACATTTTTGAGCCAATCGATGGGAAACAACCAAATGATGTCAACTGAATGATAAACACCTCTTCTCCCTATACCTATGCTATCAGACTCTGAAGACGTCTGATGTCAAGGAGAATGACACACACAAACACTTTGAAGAGGCTTGATACGCTGGTCTCAGAGGCAGCCCGGACTAGAAGGTTACTGTACCACCTGGAGTTGGGGAATAGGGAAGTAGGGAATCAAGGCCAGTGGGGAAAACTGTTCCATAGGAATGGCTTTATGGTAATGGGGGTTAAAGGGAGCATCGTCCGACTTCTGATAGGGAGCCTATGAAGCACTGACACATGACCCCCCCCTCCCCAACCTGAAACCATGTTATGTGAGAGGGGGTCACCGTTCACCCTAATCACGGCCGTGACATGACATGCTGTAGGTTGCCCCTCAGTGTTAAATATTTATGTCAGCACTGCCGTATTGCCTTGATGGCTGTCAAGACTTTGACACATGCTCTCTCTCTTTCTCTATCTCAGTTTCTCTCTCTCTGATTCTCTTTCTGTTCCCATTAAAATTCAACAAAACAGAGAAGTACAAAGGCACAAGCTACTGAAGAGGCTATCATGTATTTATAACAGCAATCTGACCTTAAGATTGACATAGCCCTCCATCTACTTCATATATGCATTGTCATGTATATGCAGGTGCTTCCTAATCTCATTCAAAACTCTATGTATCTTTATGCATCAGTGTCCCTGAGGGCCTAAAGCGCATGTAGTGTGCCAAGCCAACACATGGCTTTTATACCCTATCATAGCTCTGTTTTCAATGTTATACTTGGAAAATTATATCACATGGCCTAATGTAGGGTTAAAGATTTGGGAGTGATTGAGATCACTAGAGACACTTCTTTCCACCTCTAGCCTTGCTGGCTCCCCCATGATGGGTGTCAAAGATATTCTAATGAATGTCAGAATACATTTCAGGGGGCCATGCTCCGTACAAACCACTGGAGTGGCCCATCTTATGGGGTTGCCAAACCCCCTCCACTCCAGGCTCCCCACCACTCTCTTCATGTTCAAGGGGGTTAAGAAGATTAATCAATGTCAATGTCTTTTCCCTTTTGAAGCCAATAAGGTACACACTGTCTGTCCATGCCCAACAGAACATCACTTTGTTCCGTCGCACAGCCGCCCCTTTGCCGCCCTGACTGACCCCCCAGCCGCCCCACTTGTCAAAGTCAAGGGGGCGTTTGGCGTTCGGCAGAGACTGGCCTTCCGGATAGCACTCAGCTCCGCCCTGCTTGACCTATTCTCTGATATTTGACCACTCGGTTGCAAGACACTTGCTCTTTCGAGCTGAAATGTCACTGGGGCATCTTGTCAGCTCACAGACACCTTGGCCTGACAAGCGATTTTACTTTGGTGTGCTACAAGGCAGAAAATACAGGGCCGTGGCCTTGACGCACACAAACTGTCAGCTAGCCAGCAGGGCTAGTTGCTACTGACTTACTGCAGACAAAGAGAGACCAGGGATAGCCCACTGTAAAGACACAGTGATTGGTAAAAATTGTTTGGGTGGGACACTAAGTCAATATGTGGAAATTGACGCTGGCCATGCGTGAGAAATGAAAAAAATAACAAAAAAACAAAAAAAAAAACAAAAAACAAAACAAAACATAGGGGTTCAAAGACCAGCATAAACCAAGATAAGGTGTTAGGTGGGGCTTAATTAATAGGACAACTACATCCTTATCAAAGCACTTATCCTGAGAGCTAGATTAATATGTCACAAAAAGTCATCTGATAACCTTTGACTTCCTCTATACTATGCCCTTACCTTCTTTTTCCTCTCTTACTCTCCCCTCTCCTGTCTTCGCTTTATCCTCTTTACTTTTGTCATTCCTTCCCTCTCCCCTCCTCCTGTCTATTCAACTTTAGGCCTTTTACTAAATCAGCATGTTCCTCAGTTAAACCAGGGAAAACGGAGTCCTCTCCCCCTTCTTTGACCGCCAGTGACATTGCAGCATGAAAGGGAAGGATGGGGATTGGAAGTAGCAGTCACATCATTTCTGGTTTGCGCAACCTGCTCAAAGTTTGCAACTAAATGCTTGTCTTCAGTCGAGCTGACAGGGGAGAAGTGGGCGCTCAGTGAACCATGGCCGGGCTGCCATGAAATGACAGGAATCATTGGCATACATTTCAAACAGCCTCGCGCTATCCTATTAAAGTGCCACATCCCCACTTTAAAACAGACAAGAAGAAATCCGCTTTGATAGATAGAGACTAAAATGGCTTATTGATTTTCTCACCCCTCTTTTCTTTGTTAGGAACTTTGACAAATTAGACCCCAAAACTTAGCTGTTTTTTAAACAATTATCAAAGACAAATAAAAAAAAAAAGTGCTTTTGTGTGAGATTGTCATAGCTTTGTATATCACAAAATTAATTCATAAAAAGGCTTGATATAAACTGTTACATAATTAAGGAAACAGAAATAGGACAGAATTTTAATTGTGGATTACGATGTGTCATATAATTACAGCATAAATGGATATTAGGGCTGTATGATGAAATATCCCAATGAATCCACATTATTAACAATAATGACATTATTAGCCTATAAAAAATACTGATGAAACAATGTTAAAAAAAAAAAAAAAAAAAGTTAAACAGCAGCATTTTTCTTTGCTTAATTCTGACTTTTTTCCAAGGAATTTACCCCTGATTCTAAAAAACTGTATCTCCGTGGTGTACTGTGCATACTTTGGCGTGGTAAAATAAAGTGCCACCAAAATATTCCTATCACAATATTTTCTACATACGAAATACTGTGGGTAAAACACTGAGTACTTTTTCACAGGGTTGTTTTGTAGCTGTCTGTATTGATTAACAATCTGGAAAATAAAAAAAATAAATGGAATCATACAGAAACCAATGAAAAAGTATTTTATCATGAGAGGATTCGTTCAAGACTTGCCTGCTTATGGCCACATAGCCTTTTGACTACTTGACTTGGTTGTTTATTGCACATTTTACCCATTATCACTGAGGAAGTAAGAAGAAGTAATGGAGCTTTAAGCAGTTTAGAAAGCTGTTAGTAGAGGAGTAAGGAGTCTTGAAGTAGAATCAGACCGGAGTGGGGCATTTTGACAATGGTAGAAATGCTAGATTAGATTTTAAAAGCTTAGCTGATTCCATTAAGTTGATGCTCAGGTTTTCAGTGATTATTGTGAGGTTAAAACTTTATGGATGACTGCAGGGTTTAAAGGAAACATTAAGTACGTGCTAAAGACCAATTAGAGTACTTCCCCATTAAAGCTTATTCAACAATTTTGTCTCAAAGCATATTTTAGGGCGCGCTCTAACCTTTAAAATTAAGCAGTGCGATTCAGTGAGATGTGTTACTTTGTAAATATTGTACTGCTAGCATGGATAATCAAATTAACATAATTATATCTGTGCTGCCCGAGGCAAGTGCTTCATTCAGTGTCAAAGGGCTTGTGTCTAGCTGCAGGGTTGAATTTGATCAGATATATCACACACATTGTCATACTTCAGTCAGCTGCCTAAATTAAAATAAAAAATGCATCACGTGCCTTCGCTTCATTTGTAGTATTTTTACCTGAATAAGAAATTCATGTACACCTTGATACAACACACACTGATTTAAACTCGGGGCATAGCTCTGAATGTCTGCTCAATGCTAATGCATTTCTTGATACAAATCCAAATCCAAAGAATTAATCGGCCTAATCGGTGAGTGTAGGCTGGACATAGTCCTAACAACCTTGTCAAATGCTTTGTGCTGAGCAGAATAGAGACTGTGTTCTGGCCCATCAGTTTCATAAGGCCTCCATTATGGACCGTTGAGTATGTTGAGACACCCATAGCAGGGGATCTGCTACCATGCTTCCTCCCCACACTGCTCAGCACAAATATTACAGCCTCAGACATAACATGGTGTAAAACACAATGATCCTGGGGGCCACAGCCCTCTTTTTCCTCATCTATCATTCAATCCTCTCTAATTAGGATCTTTTTGTCATAGTGAGAGAGGGGCACTGAGTAGCACTTCTGGGGGAGTGAATGGTACAAAAGAGAGGGTCTCATTTCCATCTGACAGTGTGATGGAGATTGAATGTGAGCTTTAGGAAGATAAATGGGCATCCCACCACCCTCCGACAGTATCTACAAAGCCGCTCTATAATCCTCCCTGGGGAATCGCTTAACAGTGAATATTTGGGGCCTTTTTGGTTTAGTTCTGTTTAGTTTTGTCAATAAATTGGCAGGTCTCCCACTCATTCCTGTTACATTAGTGAATACATTCATGGGGAAAAAGAACAACAACAACAACAACAACAAAAGAAATTTAAATAATGTTTGACACAGTGAAGAATCTTGGTAATGTTGTATAGGTTTTTGAAATTATAGACAGGAAAAAGTTTTAGTTTTGGCATTTACCCTACCTTAGACAATGGGGAAAAAAATGTAAATGGAACAACATGAGGAAAATGGCAAATTTGAGCTGCTGCTGTAAATTTTATTGAGAGACCGATAATGTGATAGAAATTCTAAAATTCCAAATTGTAATCGAGAGATATTTTATGCTGGGACCGTCTTAGAGAATGTTTTGCTTGGACATCTTAAGCTAGTTTTTGCTGACATAATTAAAACCTGGTGAAAGGAATGTATAATGATTCGCTATAATAAACAAAATAAATCCTGAGATATGCCAATTATAAACATGTCTGACAGGAATGTTAACTGTCCTTTGATTTCTATTCTAATTTTTCCGTTAACTGCACAAGCTACAAATTATATATTCAAAATGTAAAAAAAAAAAAAAAAAAAAGACAATAATAAAATATTTTGTCATAGCAACAATTAACAATAAATTGTTCATGGTGATTCAAATGCAATTTACCTACAGTGTAGCTTGAAAAAAAAAAAGCATATTTTAAAGTAAAGTGCAGGTGAATCCTTTCGCTTAAGTAAAGGTGATTGTCTTACTTTTCTCTGGAGTAATTTTCATTTGTGGCAGAGTGTGGGAGTGCACCAAAAGGGGGGTAAGCGAATGTAATTGTGTATATGTGTCAGTGTGTGAGGGGTGAGTGTGTGTGTGTGTGTGTGTGTGTGTGTGTGCTTGGGGGGGGCGGCTCTCTCCCTAACAGCCCCAGCGGCCCTGCTTTAGGCCCGGTGACAGGGCTCTGTCTCTCAGCCACACTTCACTGGGTCCCACTGACACTCAACTGTCAAGCCGGCAAGCCCTCAACCACCGCCCTAACATGCTCTACAGCTTCACCCAATTAACTTGCTTTCACTTGACATCGCGGCAAAGAGCTTCATAATAGGTGGTCAAGGTGCAGCGTGTCTGCTTTCGCCCCTCTCTGACGACTAGCAGCACGCACGCACGCACTTACACACACACACACACACACACAAGCAGGCCAGGCAGCCCCCCCCAACCCTCAGCAGCCCACCCGACCTCATCTCTCAATGCCTTTGTGCCTCTATAGGTCTACGAGGCCTCTCTTGGCTGCCTCTGCCTGCTCACTGCACTGTGACAGCGGGAGAGCATTGATCCAGGAGAGGGGGATGCGGCGGAGCACAGACGGTCTTGCATGGAACCGATGTACACTAATTCTACTGGACACGACTCGGTCTAACTGTGGCATAACTAAACTACATGTGTGTGCATGCATGTGTGTCTGTCTGTGTGTGCATCTGTGCTTGCATGAACGCTTGCTAGTGTGTGTTTACATGCATCCATGCATGCTTTGTATGTCTAGTGTGTGTGTGCATGTGTGTGTGTGCATTTGTGGATCATTGTGTGTACTGGCTATCCAAAACTCTCTCTCTCTATTAGAGATTCAGTAACTTGGACACCAAGCCAGACTGGGCTGAAGAAGGAGAGCTATTTGACCCCCGACAGCGCGGTTGGGGAAGAGGGTCTTGAAGCATGTCAGCTCCGCTCAGGCTCCACTTCCCCTCTGTGTCCTTCCTATTTTTTCCCCAGTGCCAGGCCCAAACTTTGAAAACATCCACCTTAATAGGACCTAGTCAGCGAGAGCTACTCTTCCATCTATCAAACTGTGATCCGAGGTGTCAGCCTGGGCTGGCTTTGACAGAATGTCTCCAAACGAACAGTACAATGGTGTTTCCCTCCCCAGCACTCGGCTACTGTAGTGTAGCCCCCTGGCTGCCCAGCTGCTCCATCTCCCTACACCACCTCTCCCCTAGTTCGCCTGCTTGATTCCACCTCATAGAACACCTTGCAACAGTGGCTTGACTGACAGCCACAAGCCAGTCTAATTGTCTTCTTTCCCAATTTAGAGCACATTGGAATGCTTCAGTCTTATTTCCCTTCCTAAGGAGTTGAACAGAGACTCTTCTGCCTGATGATGGAAAATATACAGTAGCTCGCTGTAAATTACATAAGGCAACCACAATTGCACATTAAAACATATACAGTAAATTAGAAATTGCAGAGATAGCGGACCTCTGAGATATCAGCACTCTATACTATCTAAATTATGAGTGGAGTTGTTAGAATTTAGAGGCTGAAGTTTTTTGTGCCTGGAGTGATTTGACCCAAAACAGATGCCTCACACCCCAAACTCCAAAACATGTATGTACAGAAAATAAATATTGGGCTGAAATTCCCACAACATAACAATCCCAATTCATCCATTCTTCACTCTGACCAAAATAATACAATTCATAGCTGTCAGGCCCTATGGCATCCCAAATTTGAACAGCATCGATCGAGGATATTGACCATTCTCCAGATGCAACTCCCTGTATTTTAAGCACAGCGCGGTGAAATTATATTTGCCCTTCCTATTAAACAATAGATTCCCAAGTGGTCCACATTACTGCATGATTAGTGAAAATAAATATGAGAGGTTAAAATTAACATTAGTTACCATTAGACATGCATGAATTCCTATTGCTTGCAATACCCAAATGGCAGTTACTGAAATGTTAATGAACATAACTATTCTTTGCAAACATACCACCTCATTTTGTTTGGATCTTGTAATACTTAATACTCTTAACATCTTCAATGCTTAGCCTCCAGGCCTCCTGTTCACTCTAGACATCTACTGAAAGAAAAACTAAGAAAGTAAAGTGAGAGACTAAGTAAGCTGAAGAATATTACAGAGGCCTAAGTGTTACAGTTTGAGTTGGTGATCTGATCTGATCTGATGATGCTCTTGTTTTAACTATTAATACACAATCCAAACTGGATTACAGGAGGCTTGAAACCACCAGAAGCTCTCCGATGACTTCCACACCTGCAGCTTTGTCCAATAAATTAAAAATAACACAGATAGCCATGTGTGAATAGCAGCCTCTTTGGTACCCAAGACCATTTCAGGTATGGGAAATTAAAGACCTTTTTCGAGGCCCAGAGTCCAGGAGAGTGACTGGAGGATAGGAGGTTGTTGCACCCAGCACTATCTAGCTCACCTGAGCTGCAGTGTGCTGGTGGTCCCAGTCTCTCCTCTCCTCATCCAAATACGGCCCTGTGGCCCTGCGGCTGCCAGAGTAGTTTGTCATTCAAATTGTATGAAACTACTGTGGATTACAATGAGGAGGCAAACTGCACTGCCCTCTGGCTATACATTGCAGTCTCTAAAAAGAACTATTTGATTTTGTTTTCTCTGTGTGTGTGCGTGCACAAGCATGCATGCGTGTGTGTGTGTGTGTGTGTGTGTGTGTGTGTGTGTGTCTTGGTCTCCCACTCTGCTGTGTTGGTGTTAAGATGGCAACACTTGCCCCTCTAACCATTATTGAGTCAACAAACGAGTCCACACTAGGTATGGTTGGAGGAGCTCCCAGTGGTTTCCCAAGTTTCTGCCAGAGCTGGTGGAGACACACACACACACACACACACACACACACACACACACTCCCCCCTACACACATACATATATATACACACACACACACAAACCAGTCAGTCCCAAGGCCACTCATGCGGTTTCACATCTAGTCATCCACCCAAACAGACGATTTTGGTCTTCCAGTTCACTTTAGTATCCATATCCACAAAGAGAGCGCTGGCAAAATATTAATAACACTTAATAATTTCCTCTGACCTAAATGATTTCTTTATGGTGCTGTGGAAACAGCAACCTGAGCCATGAATCGGGTTATAATCTGGCTGCGTGTCAGAACTGTCATCGGCGAGCGCACGTGCCCACACACACACACACACACATATACTAACATAGTGGTCACATACTTAAATATGCTCCTGGCAGGCTCCACGTTTCATTTCTTAATGCATCTTTCTTCCAGGTTTTCTCAAACTCATGCAGCATGAGTGAATCTTCCTCATGTATTAATAATAAAACAGAAACTTAATGTTAATATGTCCCCTCCCCACCTCCCAAATATTATGCCATTTTATGTTTTATGTTTCAAATTCCATGCCATGGTTGCTTCTTTAGCAGATTTTCAATTCATATCAGGATAAGCGGTCTGTTCTCAGGAGTACCATTAGAATAAGATAAGTATTTAGCTTCAAGGAAAGAGCCTTTGAAATGAAGCCCTTGCTGTAATGGTGGATGTAGCAACAGATCTAAGAGGAAAAGACTCATTACTTATTGGAGCAGGTCGTGGCTGCATACGGTTTCAGGACAGCAAGGTGTTGCCTCTGTGTATGTGCATGTGTGGTCCCAGTGTTAAAAAAAAAAAAAAGTGTCAGCACACTGAATTAAAATGTGCTCCCAATAAATGTAATGTCCATTCAGATTGAAATTACATTCAGATTAATGTTTCAACCCCTTAAGAATCGGTGAAGATCTTTTTGGGATAAAAAATGTTGTTGTGGATCGATGAAGGATCTACAAAAACCTTTATGGGATTGAAACGTTGATCTTAATTGACATTGAATATTTGGGAGCAATTATTAATTCAATGTGTGGACTGTACATTTTTCTTTTTTTTATTTAGCAGTTATTCCCTTATCTGTCCAGTACCTGAGTGTCTTATTGGATGTGCGAGCTCTATTTCTTTGGCTGGTCCCAATGGTTCCCATAAATTAAATTGCTCAGTTCATCCATTGCATGAAACGTCATTTCAGGCCAGAGTTAATTACAGTACCCTATTTTACACTTAAGAAAAACATGAGCATAAATATATAGTTTTACTGCAACTTGGTTGTGGACCCACAGAGAGGACAGAAATAGCAGCCTGGAAAAGAATTAAGCAACAGACGGAGTAAGGAAGAGAGAGCGAATAGGAGAGGAGGGGGATCAGTATTTTAATGCCTGTTGTCACCACGTAATGTCCTCGCTAGGACAAAATGCTGACCCAGAGAAACCAGAGAAGACTTTTACAAAATCCCCCTGCTGCCTCCGACATATCTCCAGGATATTCCAACAGCAACACATATAAATCTGGATCTGTTCGCATCCAAGTCCCTCTTCTGAACACTGAACACACACACATACACACACACAGAGGAACACAATGTCCCTGAGGACCTATGACTGCAGTTTGAATACACACTCCACGCTACCAGGCCCTCGCCTTAGCTCGCCTTGGCTGGGTTATATGGAGAGGATAATACATGGTTTTCAGAGACAAGGTGTTGGAGCTGTCTGTGCGATCCTGTTACTCTATTGCTAAGCTGCATTAAGAATCTGAAACTCTTAAGTCATGTCACCTTTACTACTGTTAGACTAAGCGGAGCGAGGCACACTGATTTTTTGAGGGTTTTTTTTTGTAAGAAGGTTAAACCTCAGCTATTCCTGATTATTGTTTAACACAGAAAAGTGAGCCAAGGAGTCACTGTGTTGTTTAGCCAGTTGTCTCCGCCACTCGCTAGTTGTATTCCATACTCATGTCGTGATTTGTTTTTAATTTACTTTCTCTTCCCACAGCTTACATTTTCTCTCCATCTCTCATCTTGTTATGTGCTTGTGGGTGTGTGCACAGGCTGTTTGTGAATGAATGTGTGTGTTCTCACGGCTTTATTTATTTGTTTTGGTGAACCACAGGCCGGCAAGTTGAGCATGAACCGTCCATTTTCACGTAAACAGTCAAGAAGCACGAGGGAGAAAGGAGGGGAGGCAGGCGAGAGAGGGAGGGAGAGAGGTGAAATTTGGGAGGGGGGGAGAGAGATCTAGTGAGGGAGAGGGAGACAGAGGTGTAGTATGTTAGGGAAAGACAGCGAATGTAATGCAGGGCCTGGGGGCACGGTGATGGCTAACGTGGCCCATTCCCCACCCGGCGCTTGTCGACAGGAATTTAATGTCGGCTCTAAAGTCTGAGCCACACAGCAGGAAGGGAGAGGAGGAGGAGGAGGAGGAGGGAGGAGTGGGATAGGAAATACTCTCCCCACCTTCTTCATGTCAGACCCCAGCCTGTGTGCGACTGTGCTCTTGCTGCCACCTGAGGGACACATTAACATCCTCCCCGCTCTCCACCAGCCTTGTGACACCCTTTGCCCCTCCTTACTTCAATCACACACATGCACAGACACAATTACACATACAGTATGCACGCACACAAACACACTGTTTCTAACACAAACTCACTGGCTGTCTTTTTCGCCTACCCCTGGGGTCGATTAGGTCGCAAAACCAGGCCCTGTCCCCTCCCCATATGGAGGCTATTGGTCCCACGCCCAGTTTGATTTCCCCTCTGCCTCCCTGATTAAATCAAGCTGGACATTTTCTGCGAAGGTGGGAGAGAAGGATGGAGAGTAACAAGGGAGGGAGAGAGCAGCCGCTGCCAAACTCCAGGCAAAGCAGCGACACACTGTTCCAGTCAAGTCACACAAGCTTGTCTTCCTCTCTGCCTCTCCCCTCCTCCCACCTATCAGTTCTTTCCTACGTAGGACTCCAAGAAACTAAATATCATCTGTAGGGTGAGGGAAAGGCACGAAAAGGCAAAGTCTGGGAGAAAAACACATAAATCTAAATTAGGCCAAAGGACGTGGTGAGAGGACTCCGTAGCTGCTAACACATTCATGGTCACCAAGCTGGCGACACGGCAGGGGTGTGAGAATGTGGAACACAATCTGCCAGCTGGCTACAGGTTGCCAGAGA